>NC_086322.1:252140334-252440560 GCF_036172605.1 Pelobates fuscus
TTTTGTGTATTTTCAATTTTCGTGATAAACGTGATTTTCGTGATAAACGTTTAACATCATAAGCCTCATCCCTCCATAACAGGACTGTTTCAGCAAAAAAAATAATGCATTTGTTACGGGATATATTCTTATGTTTACAGGAGTGTGTAAGAAGAGAGGAGGGTATTTCTATTTTTTCTTTGTTTCTTTTTAAACATTAATTTTATTTTGTCCCCACAAATGCATTCAAATTTACCTATAAATAATTTTTTTAACAAAAATTAAAAATAAAGACCGACTACACACAGAAAGACACACACTGAAATCAGTAGACGCACATCCCAACAGGGAACAACACCATAACCACCATCCCCAAGCCCGTCGACACTTACCCACCAACCCACCCACTTACCCAACCCCACATACCCGAAGGACATAAACAACTATAAGTCGCTGGACCGGCAACAGTCACGAAGGGGGACGACACATTAGCCAACTGACACATAGGCACATAAGGAATGTAGATAAAGACATGGCGCCTATGGGCCACACAACAGAAAGAGCCACAAACCTTCATCCATTTCTCCTCACCCAAAGACCTACGGGAACACCCGAGGTTGTGGTATCTCTATATGATAACTCCTGTAATTACTATTTTGTCTTTGTATTGTTCAAGGTTAAACTTAACCGTGCATAGTTTTTGTTGTCTCTCTGTATATGAATAAACAAAAAACCTGACAGAAGGAAACAGTACAAGTAAAAAACTGCACAGTGTTCTTAAACCCCCAAAACAGGTTCCTACCATCCAGACTCTCGAGAAGACAGGAGGAGCAATAAGACAACTAATGCTTTATTTCGCTATTGGCAATTTATTGTTACGGTAACGATGAAACAAATGTTCAACACGTATCTGTATTATGCTGTTACGTAACCATTAATGTTACAATGAAAGTGGCATATGTTTAACTACCCCTCCTACCTTCTCTTCTGTACCCCGAACCATCTTGACTGAAACAATAAAACATAAATTTGAACAAAACAAAAACAAAACAAAACTGCACAGTGGTAATAACACCTAATAGCACACTCTCTGCTTTCCGTATCAATGTGAAACCACTGTAAAATATGAATCTTGGCTTCTGCATAAGCCTATGTACTGCTCATATGCTTGTTTTTTCTGTCATTGAAAATAAAGAATTAAAAAAAAAATTAAAAATAAAAGAATAAATTGGTTAAATTAAGTAAATAAAGTTTGTTGTATTTTAAAGCTAGATTATGTGTCTATATTATTATCTGTAAAGTTGAATATCAGTAGATATTACATTGTTATGTATACATTATATTATAAACTGTTTAGTGACTCTTACCTTGTAGACCTCCTACACTACTAGAAATGATGATTCTACCCTTCTTCCTTTGTTTCATCCCAGGCAGAAAGGCTTGGATAGTGCCAATGGTTCCAAACAGGTTGACATCAAATATGTTCTTCATGGCATCATAGGTGTGACATTCCAAAGGCCCCATCAAACCAACCCCAGCATTACATACTGTATGAAAAAAGTTAGGTTAGTAGTGGAGAGACCGGCCCGAGAGACAAAAACAGAGCTAAAAGTACGGGGTGCTGACAGAAAGGTTAAGACACAGACGCATGTTTAATAGTAACCATTAAAAAATCTTGTTACCAAAGCTATTAAAACCAAAGCTATTAAAACCAAAATCCAATGACACAACTTGAGTCACCACAGTCGAACCCCCATCAGTACCAACCCTCAACTTTCAATTACCCACATTGAACCTACGTAGCCAATAGAGAAAGCAAACTAGGGGGTACAATGAAACTCCAACTCGTTCATGCTCAAATTGTTCATGCTCAGTTACTACAGAACTGAAGGAAAACCACTTATCATATATACCTTGCAATTATATGTTACACAACGTTTCTACATTGTAATTCTAGTTCTTGCACATTTTTTTCTTTGTCATATTGCATGTATATCTAAAGCCTTTTGTTGTAATACGCTTAAAAATAAAAACATCACTAAATAAAGAAAATGAAAAAACAAAAAAATAACTTTACAACATAAAAATTATACAAATAATAAAATATAGACAACATTAAAAGTAACGTCTTACACAATAGAGTGTATGGGATCCAGGAGCTAGCCTGTCTAGAAAGTTCAGATGGATACAATAAATTCACTATTAAAAATGTTGTACAATGTGTATGAATGTAGGCAGTATCAACTTGGAGGTGAACCAGATGAGAATACAAATATAATAAATAGTGATTAAGGGATATATAGAATGAAACAAATGGTTTCTGTATCTTTAAATGCTACTATTAACTTAGAAGAGTCTAAAAAAATCCTTAAAAAGGTACGGTATATATGTGTACTTGAAGTATATAAAGTGCAACAGTTTTATGTGGTGTGAGTATCCTAATCTCTGTAACAATACAGATGTGTAAAAAAGAAAAGGAGTAAATGGTAGTAAAACAGTATATGGAACTGCTTACCGCAATGCAGTACAAGTCATGCACCGCTAAAAACCACTTGAACAGAACAGAATAAAAACTGGGTAGATAAAAACCAGTTTATTAAACATGAAATTAAAAAAGGTCTCAGTCTCTGAAGAAGTGCGGCTGACACCCACGAAACGCGTAAGACCACCCAGATCTAACAGGATACAGACACGGAATAGAGATCAGCAGGAGATCAACGTACCCAGTGACCTTTGACACCCCTGGACCGTAGCAGTGTTCGCCGCTCAGAGTGAGGTCTGTAGCTGGAATGCAAGCACAGGGCCGCCATCAGGGGGTGACAACCATGACGGCTGCCCGGGCCCCACGTGTAGCGGCGTTGCAGCACGCTGTTGGGGCCTATCGGGTGGCCTACGCACTTAGGGCCACCCGATGGGCCCTATATCTTCATGGGCCCGGTCAGCGCTGCGGCCGTGCAATTGCGCGACCGGGCCCATTTAAAAAAACGCAGCCACAAAGTACTGCTGGGAGGAAGTGGCAGTCACTTCCTCCCAGCTCCCTCCCCTCCGCGCCGTGCGGGAGTGAAGAAAGCCAGGCTGCGGGAGCCACGCCGACTCCCATCAGCCACAGCCTTCCACCTGCAAAAAAAGGTAAGCAAAATTAGCTGTATTTGTGTATGTTAGTATGTATGTGTGAATGTCAGTATGTATGTGTGTGTATGTATCTCAGTATGTATGTATGTGTATCAGTATGTATGTATGTCAGTATGTATGTCAGTATGTATGTGTGTGTATGTATGTGTCTGTGTGTCTGTCAGTATGTTTGTCAGCATGTATGTGTGTATGTATGTCAGTATGTATGTGTGTATGTATGTGTCAGTATGTATGTATGTATGTATGTCAGTATGTATGTATGTGTGTGTAAGTCAGTATGGGTATGTATGCATGTCTGTCTGTGTGTATGTATCTGTATGTATTTCAATATGTATATGTCTGTGTCTGTCTGTTTATAAATTTATGTTTGTCAGTATGTGTGTGTATTTATGTCCTTATGCGTGTGTGTGCATTGTGCATAGGAATTTGTTCATATTGTTTATTGTCCGGCCCCCCAACAGTGTCTGAGGGACAGTGAACTGGCCCCCTGTTTAAAAAGTTTGAGGACCCCTGTCATTATGTATGTATGTATATATGTATGTATGTCATTATGCATGTATGCATGTATGTCAGTATGTCAGTATGAATGTATGTCTGCATGTCATTATGAACGTATGTCTGTGTGTATGTGTGTATGGATGCCAGTATGCATGTATGTCAGTATGTATGAATGTATGTCTGTCTGTCAGTATGTCTGTATATATGCATGTATGCCAGTATGAATGTATGCCATTATGAATGTATGTATGTATGTCAGTATCTGTATGTCTGTCTGTATGAATGTATGTCTGTCAGTATGCCAGTATGAATGAATGTATGTCGGTGTATTTATGTGTCTATCTGTCACTATGTATGCCTGTGTGTCTGTATATGTGTGTATGTCCCAGTATGTGTGTGTCAGTATATATGCCTATGTGCGTGTATGTCTGTTTCAGTATGTGTGTCTGTTAGTATGTATCTATGTGTGTGTGTATCTGTGTCCTTTTGTATCAGTGTGTGTTTTTGTGTCTGTGTGTGTATTCCTGTGGGCGGGATTTGGAGGTAGAACCTGTGGGCGGGATTGGACCCTGAGCTGAGTTAGGGGCCCCAAAATTTCTGGTGGCGGCCCTGCCATCCTCACAGGCAGCCGGTTCTCAGAGGACAAACATCCACTATACAATCCACATCCATCCTAACTGGATTTGCAGGTTTACTGTTACTTTTTATCTCCTGTATGCTGACCACATTCCTGTGAACTGTTCCAGATCAGTATTTTATTTCTCCTTTTTTAATTTCATGTTTAATAAACTGTGTTTTATCTACCCAGTTTTTATTCTGTTCTGTTCGAGTGGTTTTTAGCGGTGCATGACTTGTACTGCATTGCGGTAAGCAGTTCCATATACTGTTTTACTACCATTTACCCCTTTTCTTTTTTCCACATCTTTATTTAAAAAGTATATAATCACTATTTATTATATTCTTTTTTTTTTTTGTCAATCTTTCTTTTATTAAGGCATATGCAATGGGGTACAAAATAAAGAGAGGGAAATGCACGAGTGGTATACAGTATAGGGTTAATACATCGCTAACAATGACGAATTACATTTCCTGAATAGCAATGCCTAATTTTTATTTTTTGTCGGTTAACGAAAACATACTATAAACATGAGCAACGTCTGTCTAGATAGCCTATGTAATGCAAGGTTTTTAATCTGTATAACAATAGTTAAGCAGGTGGCAGAGCGGTTAATGTGAGCACACGAAAGTAAGACGTAGCCATTGATATATAACTCGCTGCACGTATATGTGAAAATTCTAGACGCTATATACTAGGCACAGGTTTCTACACGGCTATTGAAACTATGCAAGCAATCGTCAGTCCACATGCCCTGCCATTCAATAATGCTGGGTGTCATTTAAAAGTCTGCCATACGCTAAGAGAAAATAACATATAATAAAATAAAGAGCTTGTTCATTCGCCTACGGTTTGAGCAGTAAAGTTTCAATATTACGCTTTGTCTAGTCGCTTTATCTATATGCATGCTATAGCTAAATATTAAAACCAACAGGTAACTTAGAAGTGAGGTTACAAACGGAAGTCCAGCAAAGGGAGGTCATGTAGCTGAACAGGTTATGTCCCAACATTCCTTAACCAAGGGTGGTGGTAGTGAGACAGTCTGTTAGTAGGGTTAGTTCAGCCTATCCCGCTGCTGGGTAGAGCCGTCGTGCGTGTCTGAGGGGTGGGAAAGATGGCCTCGGCAACTGGTAAATTCCACAGGGGTACGACTTGGTGCAGACTGGTGGCTGCTGTCTGCCAGCCCCAGGCCCCTGTGAAGGCCTTCACCTGTGATCCACCGACTCGGTTGCTCAGAGAGGCCGGGTCGTCCCTCCTTCGGGCGCCATGTGGGGCTCGGATGTTCTGCCGCCGCCAGCGGCGGGTAAGCCTCCGGCGGTGTGGTCGGTGCCTTGGAGTCTGACTCCATGTGGTCTTCGGCCTGGGAAGGCATTGTGGGCGGCCCTCAGTACCGCGTCCCCGTCGTTGTGGGTAAAGCTCTGGACCTTGAGGCGCATCTTTGGGCCTGGTCGGGACTCCGCTGCTTGTGTGAGGTGGTTTTGTATGTGTTTGGTGCACCCTCTGCTTGTGGGGTCTCGGCTGGTCCCTTTTGCACTCATATGCAAACTGGCAATTGTTATAGCCCCGCCATGTCAGAGGTCTGCTAGTTTCGTGTGAGGCCTTGCGTTTAAGAAGGGTGTGAGACTGTACCTCATTTATGCGCCTCGAGGTGTTCCGCCATCTTGATATGCCATCTGGGGGGGCTGTAATTGTCGGAGTCACCAAAGGTCGGCGCCCACCTGCTTTTCTCCCCGCTTTATGCTTACCGCTGGCTTTAGCGATCTTCTGCAGGGTGATCAGTCTGCGTGGTCCCCGCGGTCTCCTGCGTTGTAGCAGGTTTGTCTGGGTGTTCTGTAGCTTGGGGCGGTTCGCGGGTCCACAAGGGCTGGTCCGGGTAGGTGCTGGGTTTGTCATGTGCTGGTTTGGGGTTAATGCACTCGCTTGTCGCGCTGCAAGTTGCGCCCAGAATCTGTTAAAGATCAGGTCTAGCTTTGCTTGCGTGATCGCTAGGTGGTCCACTGGCGTGGGATTCGTTATACCCTCTGCCATCTGGATTGCACTCTGCGTCTCTGCTCGACAGGTATCATGTATGGTGGTGGTCTTAGCTTGGTGGGGACCGGGATGACCCCCGCCGGTCCATAGGGGGGGGGGAACGGGGATTTCGTCTGTGCCTTGCGGTGCTTTGGGGCGGCGGCGGGAGAACGGCCGTCTCCCCCGCGTCCGCCTCGTGTGTAGGCCTCAGCGGCAGTATGGTCGGGACTCGGGTATACGACCTCGGGAGAGGCATCATCCCGTAGGTCTTGGTGTCCTGAGTCGCTTGGGAACCAGCAGAAGTCGGATCGCTGGTTCAGGTTAGTGGGATTTGGCGTTATTTGTGCGAAGTTGCAGGAGCATCGGCAACATGCGTCTGCTCCGCTCTGCTTTCAGGCACCGCCCCCCTATTTATTATATTCTTATTCTCATCTGGTTCACCTCCAAGTTGATACTGCCTACATTCATACACATTGCACAACATTTTAATAGTGAATTTATTGTATCCATCTGAACTTTCTAGACAGGCTAGCTCCTGGATCCCATACACTCTATTGTGTAAGACGTTACTTTCTGTTAAGATAGGTCGTGGTGAATCCCTATTTTTATCCAGTACGAGCAGCATAATAATAGTCCTACTCCCTCTATTCTGTGTTTTGCACTAAGCAGACCAGTACCCTATTCCTTGTAACATTAAAAGAACACTATAGCATTAAGAGTACAAGACTGTATTTTTAACAATATAGTACCCCTGTCCCTAGTTATATACACCCATGTGCCATAAAACTTAAACAATATATATAATTTTTATTTATCTTTATGTTTTTGTCTCCTTTGTTCCTCTCCCAACGGACATTTCACTAATGGGAGAGGGCTAAAATAAAATTGGGGCAACTCCTGCCTGGGAGTGTAACTCCCACTAATCTTGGGCTGGGATATTGGTATCCCATTCTGCCCTGAGATTTGGGAATCACTGCACTTTGTCAGTCAACCAGTGATTATGACAAATATATATAATCTATCTACGTTATTTTTTCTTTCAACAGACATATCATATTAAAACCTGGTTTTAAAGCGGCACTGTCATGCCGAACTTACCTTTCCTCAATCTCTTCCTCTTCTCCGCCTCTCTCAGGATCTGTTATTCTTTTCTTCCTGTCTTCTTTAGTTTTCTTTAAAATTATAAGACAAAGTAGGGACTCTTTGCCTTATGGAGGATTCCTCCGCTTGACCAGCTCTGACCAGCGGAGGAGCAAAGTGTGCTTCATTTCCGCTGGTCAGAGCAATTTTCCCATGATCCCTAGCTTTCCTCCCAGTTCCCACAATACTTCCTGTCAGTATTGCCGAAAGTCCTGTCACTTAGACAGAACGCCGGCAAAACTGCTGAATTGCATACTAACAGAATGAGAAGAGTTTCTCCATTGGTGTTAGGATGCAATTCGGTACTTTGATCGTATCGGAATTTCATTCTAATGAATGAAACTCCGATCCTATTCATTGCTGTGGCTGCATCTTGCAGCCGCTTAGTAGATAACTCCCTAATTCCCACGGTATCAGGGAGCTATCTACTAAAAGGCTGAAATACCTGAATTGGTCTTGAAGCCAAATGTACTAATACTAAGTAAAGATTACTTAGTATTAGTAAATAATATGCCCCTACTCGCTATACCGCGAGTAGGGGCATGTCTAGTAAGCAGTGAGCAGCCTGTGGCTGCTCACTGTAAAAAAAAAAAAAAAAAACACCTAATAACCCCCCCCCCCCCCTGCGCGGGGGTTAAAGATGGGGGGGACCTACTGTCCTCCCCCCTGGCCCCCACCCCTGCGCGGTGGGTGGGGGCCCTAATAAAATAATAAGGGGGGGACCTACTGTCCTCCCCCCCTGGCCCCCACCCCTGCGCTGTGGGTGGGGGCCCTAATAAAATAATAAGGGGGGGGGACCTACTGTCCTCCCCCCCTGGCCCCAACCCCTGCGCGGTGGGTGGGGGCCCTAATAAAATAATAAGGGGGGGACCTACTGTCCTCCCCCCTGGCCCCCACCCCTGCGCTGTGGGTCGGGGCCCTAATAAAATAATAAGGGGGGGGACCTACTGTCCTCCCCCCCTGGCCCCCACCCCTGCGCTGTGGGTGGGGGCCCTAATAAAATAATAAGGGGGGGGACCTACTGTCCTCCCCCTGGCCCCCACCCCTGCGCTGTGGGTGGGGGCCCTAATAAAATAATAAGGGGGGGGACCTACTGTCCTCCCCCCTGGCCCCCACCCCTGCGCGGTGGGTGGGGGCCCTAATAAAATAATAAGGGGGGGACCTACTGTCCTCCCCCCCTGGCCCCCACCCCTGCGCGGTGGGTGGGGGCCCTAGTAAAATAATAAGGGGGGGGACCTACTGTCCTCCCCCCCCTGGCCCCCACCCCTGAGCGGTGGGTGGGGGCCCTAAATGAACCCCCCCCCATCAAGGTGACTAGGGGTCCCAAGCCCCTAGTCACCCCCCCCCCCACCCAAAACATTCTATCCCCTACCTACCCCCCTCAGCCTAAAAATAGTGAGGGGGGAATAAAATAACTAACCTGTAAAAAAAAAAAAAATTACTTACCATTTGACGTCTTCTTTTTTCTAAATTCTTCTTTCTTCAGCCCCCAAAAAAGCCAAATAAAAATCCATCATACCCGTCGCACTTTAAAAAAAAAACAAAAAAAAAAACGAGCGCAAAAGAAAAATTAATCCATGTTCACCCATGGAGGGCACGCCGCGTACTGAGCTCCGCAGGGCGGATCAAGGCTTATATAGCCTTGCCCCGCCCTGCAATTAGGCTTAGAACACACTGATTGGTTGGTTTAAGCCAATCAGAGTGCTCTGTGTCATTTTACACAGCGTGGGAAAATTCAAAAGAACTTTCCCACGCTGTGTAAAATGACAGATCACTGTGATTGGATGGTTTTCAAGCCATCCAATCACAGTGCTCTGTGTCATTTTACAAGCGTGGGAAAATTCCAAAGAACTTTCCCACGCTTGTAAAATGACACAGAGCACTGTGATAGGATGGATTTCAAGCCATCCAATCACAGTGCTCTGTGTCATTTTACAAGCGTGGGAAAATTCCAAAGAACTTTCCCAAGCTTGTAAAATTACACAGAGCACTGTGATTGGATGGCTTGAAAACCATCCTATCACAGTGCTCTGTGTCATTTTACAAGCGTGGGAAAGTTCTTTGGAATTTTCCCACGCTTGTAAAATGACACAGAGCACTCTGATTGGCTTAAACCAACCAATCAGTGTGTTCTAAGCCTAATTGCAGGGCGGGGCAAGGCTATATAAGCCTTGACCCGCCCTGCGGAGCTCAGTACGCGGCGTGCCCTCCATGGGTGAACATGGATTAATTTTTTTTTTGCGCTCGGTTTATTTTTTTTTTTTTTTTAAAGTGCGACGGGTATGATGGATTTTTATTTGGCCTTTTTGGGGGCTGAAGAAAGAAGAATTAAGAAAAAAGAAGACGTCAAATGGTAAGTTTAATTATTTTTTTTACAGGTTAGTTATTGTATTCCCCCCTCACTATTTTTAGGGTGAGGGGGGTAGGTAGGGGTTAGAATGTTTTGGGGTGGGGGTGACTAGGGGCTTGGGACCCCTAGTCACCTTGATGGGGGGGGGGTTCATTTAGGGCCCCCACCCACCGCTCAGGGGTGGGGGCCAGGGGGGAGGACAGTAGGTCCCCCCCCCTTATTGTTTTATTAGGGCCCCCACCCACCGCGCAGGGGTGGGGGCCGGGGGGGAGGACAGTAGGTCCCCCCCCTTATTATTTTATTAGTGCCCCCACCCACCGCGCAGGGGTGGGGGCCAGGGGGGAGGACAGTAGGTCCCCCCCCCCCCTTATTACCATTTATGTTTTTACAGTGAGCAGCCACAGGCTGCTCACTGTTTAGTGGACATGCCCCTACTCGCGGTATAGCGAGTAGGGGCATTGGGGAGATTTTAATCTCCCTTGTGCTATTATGGGGGTCATATTGACCCCCATAGAGTGAGGGGGGGACCTGGGGGGCTTATGAAGTGGTGGGGAGCACAGCTCCCCACCGCTTCTGTCTTTACATATTACAAGGAGGGAACTGCACGTCGGTAGCTACCTCCTTGTAATAAACTGATCGAACAAACGAACACTGATACTCAGTGTTAGTTTGTTCGTCTGATTTTTTCTATTCATTCATTCGTCTGTCTGATGAATGAATGAATAGATGAAATTCCCGTTCGCATGTCCAGGTGTTTCACTGGGCATGTGCGGGAATCTCACAGTCTGTCTAGTGTGGGTAGATGACGTGTCCCACAGGGACTTCACCTACCCACACAAAGATGGCGGCGCCCTGAATAAAGATCGGGGCAGAAGATACAGATTTAAAAATAGGTAATCTGGGGGGCTTAGGGGCATTTGGGGGTGACTAGGGGGTCAATTGGATGTAGTGGAGGCGGGAGGGGGGTTAAAAAAAAAAACGGGATTCGGCATGACAGTGCCGCTTTAAAGCGGCACTGTCATGCCGAACTTACCTTTCCTCAATCTCTTCCTCTTCTCCGCCTCTCTCAGGATCTGTTATTCTTTTCTTCCATTCTTCTTTAGTTTTCTTTAAAATTATAAGACAAAGTAGGGACTCTTTGCCTTATGGAGGATTCCTCCGCTTGACCAGCTCTGACCAGCGGAGGAGCAAAGTGTGCTTCATTTCCGCTGGTCAGAGCAATTTTCCCATGATCCCTAGCTTTCCTCCCAGTTCCCACAATACTTCCTGTCAGTATTGCCGAAAGTCCTGTCACTTAGACAGAACGCCGGCAAAACTGCTGAATTGCATACTAACAGAATGAGAAGAGTTTCTCCATTGGTGTTAGGATGCAATTCGGTACTTTGATCGTATCGGAATTTCATTCTAATGAATGAAACTCCGATCCTATTCATTGCTGTGGCTGCATCTTGCAGCCGCTTAGTAGATAACTCCCTAATTCCCACGGTATCAGGGAGCTATCTACTAAAAGGCTGAAATACCTGAATTGGTCTTGAAGCCAAATGTACTAATACTAAGTAAAGATTACTTAGTATTAGTAAATAATATGCCCCTACTCGCTATACCGCGAGTAGGGGCATGTCTAGTAAGCAGTGAGCAGCCTGTGGCTGCTCACTGTAAAAAAAAAAAAAAAAAACACCTAATAACCCCCCCCGCCCCCTGCGCGGGGGTTAAAGATGGGGGGGACCTACTGTCCTCCCCCCTGGCCCCCACCCCTGCGCGGTGGGTGGGGGCCCTAATAAAATAATAAGGGGGGGACCTACTGTCCTCCCCCCCTGGCCCCCACCCCTGCGCTGTGGGTGGGGGCCCTAATAAAATAATAAGGGGGGGGGACCTACTGTCCTCCCCCCTGGCCCCCACCCCTGCGCGGTGGGTGGGGGCCCTAATAAAATAATAAGGGGGGGACCTACTGTCCTCCCCCCTGGCCCCCACCCCTGCGCGGTGGGTGGGGGCCCTAATAAAATAATAAGGGGGGGGACCTACTGTCCTCCCCCCCTGGCCCCCACCCCTGCGCGGTGGGTGGGGGCCCTAGTAAAATAATAAGGGGGGGGACCTACTGTCCTCCCCCCCTGGCCCCCACCCCTGCGCTGTGGGTGGGGGCCCTAATAAAATAATAAGGGGGGGGACCTACTGTCCTCCCCCCCCGGCCCCCACCCCTGAGCGGTGGGTGGGGGCCCTAAATGAACCCCCCCCCCCCATCAAGGTGACTAGGGGTCCCAAGCCCCTAGTCACCCCCCCCCCCCCACCCAAAACATTCTATCCCCTACCTACCCCCCTCAGCCTAAAAATAGTGAGGGGGGAATAAAATAACTAACCTGTAAAAAAAAAAAAATTAAACTTACCATTTGACGTCTTCTTTTTTCTAAATTCTTCTTTCTTCAGCCCCCAAAAAAGCCAAATAAAAATCCATCATACCCGTCGCACTTTAAAAAAAAACCAAAAAAAAACCGAGCGCAAAAGAAAAATTAATCCATGTTCACCCATGGAGGGCACGCCGCGTACTGAGCTCCGCAGGGCGGATCAAGGCTTATATAGCCTTGCCCCGCCCTGCAATTAGGCTTAGAACACACTGATTGGTTGGTTTAAGCCAATCAGAGTGCTCTGTGTCATTTTACACAGCGTGGGAAAATTCAAAAGAACTTTCCCACGCTGTGTAAAATGACAGATCACTGTGATTGGATGGTTTTCAAGCCATCCAATCACAGTGCTCTTTGTCATTTTACAAGCGTGGGAAAATTCCAAAGAACTTTCCCAAGCTTGTAAAATTACACAGAGCACTGTGATTGGATGGCTTGAAAACCATCCTATCACAGTGCTCTGTGTCATTTTACAAGCGTGGGAAAGTTCTTTGGAATTTTCCCACGCTTGTAAAATGACACAGAGCACTCTGATTGGCTTAAACCAACCAATCAGTGTGTTCTAAGCCTAATTGCAGGGCGGGGCAAGGCTATATAAGCCTTGACCCGCCCTGCGGAGCTCAGTACGCGGCGTGCCCTCCATGGGTGAACATGGATTAATTTTTTTTGGGCGCTCGTTTTTTTTTTTTTTTTTTTTAAAGTGCGACGGGTATGATGGATTTTTATTTGGCCTTTTTGGGGGCTGAAGAAAGAAGAATTAAGAAAAAAGAAGACGTCAAATGGTAAGTTTAATTATTTTTTTTACAGGTTAGTTATTTTATTCCCCCCTCACTATTTTTAGGGTGAGGGGGGTAGGTAGGGGTTAGAATGTTTTGGGGTGGGGGTGACTAGGGGCTTGGGACCCCTAGTCACCTTGATGGGGGGGGGGTTCATTTAGGGCCCCCACCCACCGCGCAGGGGTGGGGGCCAGGGGGGAGGACAGTAGGTCCCCCCCCTATCTTTATTTAGGGCCCCCACCCAGCGCTCAGGGGTGGGGGCCAGGGGGGGGAGGACAGTAGGTCCCCCCCCCTTATTATTTTATTAGGGCCCCCACCCACCGCGCAGGGGTGGGGGCCGGGGGGGAGGACAGTAGGTCCCCCCCTTATTATTTTATTAGGGCCCCCACCCACCGCGCAGGGGTGGGGGCCGGGGGGGGGAGGACAGTAGGTCCCCCCCCTTATTGTTTTATTAGGGCCCCCACCCACCGCGCAGGGGTGGGGGCCGGGGGGGAGGACAGTAGGTCCCCCCCCTTATTATTTTATTAGTGCCCCCACCCACCGCGCAGGGGTGGGGGCCAGGGGGGAGGACAGTAGGTCCCCCCCCCCTTATTACCATTTATGTTTTTACAGTGAGCAGCCACAGGCTGCTCACTGTTTAGTGGACATGCCCCTACTCGCGGTATAGCGAGTAGGGGCATTGGGGAGATTTTAATCTCCCTTGTGCTATTATGGGGGTCATATTGACCCCCATAGAGTGAGGGGGGGACCTGGGGGGCTTATTAAGTGGTGGGGAGCACAGCTCCCCACCGCTTCTGTCTTTACATATTACAAGGAGGGAGCTGCACGTCGGTAGCTACCTCCTTGTAATAAACTGATCGAACAAACGAACACTGATACTCAGTGTTAGTTTGTTCGTCTGATTTTTTCTATTCATTAATTCGTCTGTCTGATGAATGAATGAATAGATGAAATTCCCGTTCGCATGTCCAGGTGTTTTACTGGGCATGTGCGGGAATCTCACAGTCTGTCTAGTGTGGGTAGATGACGTGTCCCACAGGGACTTCACCTACCCACACAAAGATGGCGGCGCCCTGAATAAAGATCGGGGCAGAAGATACAGATTTAAAAATAGGTAATCTGGGGGGCTTAGGGGCATTTGGGGGTGACTAGGGGGTCAATTGGATGTAGTGGAGGCGGGAGGGGGGTTAAAAAAAAAACCGGGATTCGGCATGACAGTGCCGCTTTAAATCTGTAATGTATTGTACTAGTGCTAGATTGCAAGTACACAATTTAAGGCAAAAAATCCAACTCACTTAGAATATCTACTCGCTGTTCCTTTATCTTCTCAACAGTGGCCATCACAGATTGCTGGTCTGTGACATCCATCTGCAGGATCTCAAATGTGTCAATGTGGCAGTCCCGTACACACTCCAGAAGACGTTCTTTCTTAGACAGATCACGCATGGTAGCATAGACTGGAGGCCAAAGATCAAAACATTAAGAAGCACTAATTAGAAATCAAAAAGCACTGACGGTATATGTAAATAGAAGTTTGTGAATACCCTACTTTCTTGACATATTGAACTTACAATAAAACATTAGTTTCCCTGGAACAATGAAAACTGTTTTAGCCAGATAAATTATTTCAAATATTATCATCATTTTTCTTTATGTCATTATTACAATTAATTATGTGAGAGCCTTACTGATTTGATTTAATTTCTGTATATGTCCTTATATTTAATTTTATATTTGGGAGAAATATGATTATTTGTTAAAGGCTGAGTATGCAATAGCAAATGTAACAAAAATAATTGGAAGCAATTGAGTTAATACAGACAATTTGCGTAATTTACTAGATATGCGAATATTCATTTTGAGCAATCTGAACTCTGAAATTGAAGTGTATTGACTCTAGATGGATCTCTATAAATTGATCAGAATTCAGAAATTGATACATGGGAGCCCTTAATTGAAAATCATCTAAATGTGTTAAAGGAACACTACAGTGACATAGAAAGCATTTCTAAACTATAGTGTACCTCTGCTCCCCCGCCCCCCCTTTCCCTCTCACCCCTCATGGCAATTAAAGGGTTAAAAATACCCTTTTCCACCAGGAGGAACCTAATGTGCATTCATGCAGCGTGGGCATTAGGCCTTCCCCATAAGAAAACATTAGATCAATTCTTTGAAGACGCTGGAAGCCCTCATGCACTTCCCTTTTACATTAGTACCACTTTCCAGAGCACAACACATTGATAAATCTCCCCTATTATTTCATTTTTCTCTACTGTCTCTATGCGCTCTCTGTCCTGAGTGACAAATGCAAAGTTATTATTACTTTTTATATATATATATATATGACAGAAAATGGCAGAGTATATAATAATAACAGAGAGCCAAAATGGAGGAGTTCAGTTCCAGTGCAGAGGTAAGCGCAACGTGCATTTCTACGTTTAAATGTATTTCTCAGACCTCAACAACATATATATATATACAGGGCTATTGACTAAAGTGAGATTTCAAAGTAAATTCTGAATCTAAGGTAAAAATAGCCGATCTGGAAATATTCTCTAAGTCCGCTATGCTTTCAGTTCAGCTACTCTAGCCTTAAATTCAAGAGATAGATAACTGCATATATATCTGTTCTAAATGTATACAGCTATCTATTGCTCATAGATTAAGCAGGTCAGTAATATTCATTGGACAGCCCACCATTTTCTACAACTCGGGTGACCATAAATAAAGCTCCAGCTGTCGACAAACTGCAACACCTATGATGCTTTTCCAGATTTAAGGCTAGCATAGCATGAAGGGAGTTGTAGTTCAACAAACTTAGATAAAAAAAATGTTGGGTCACCCCTGAACTAGAACTTTGTTTTCAACCAAGAACCATAAGTAACAGAGTATTTCAGCCAAGTAGCTCACCAATGCCAACTTGGTAACTAACAAATACCCATAATATCTCTTACAGCAATTGCTTGATACAAGATACCATTTACATTTAAAAGTGAACAGGTAGTGATGTACTCACTAGGCCCATTATATGGTATGCCTACAATATTAACAAACTACAAATCAAAAAGAGGAGGCCAGGTCAATTTTTTAAATATTATGTTATGTCCAATTACATCACATCAAAGATCAAATGAGCTACTACAAATATTTAGAAAGAAATTCCTGAATGGTTTTAATTTTGTAAACTATGTACATAGTGGAATAAACGCACTTTGGAATTCAGGCTGCTGTAGACTACCCTTTACATTAAAAGGAGTTGGCAACTTTCGGCACTTCACATGTTGTGGACTACATCTACCAGGATGCTTTGCCACCATTACAGTTGTAATGGTATTATGGGCGATGTGTTCACAACATCTGGAGTGCCAAACATTGCCTACCGTGCCTTAGATGAAGCTCAGCAAAGCTGAAATATGTGGAGTCAAAGTATTTTTTTTTTTTTTATAAACTCCCCATAATTGACTGGGTCCTAATGCAATCTATATAAATAGTTATAAATTCTGTCCTTGCCGGGTATTTTAATGCACCTTCACAATAAAGAAATGTGATGGAGTTAATACAGGACAGGTGACGAACAAACAGTAGAGGTTCGACACAATGGACCATTGGTGTCTCCTCTGGGTCCATTAACTAAACAAAACCACAAGTAGTGATGAGATTATGACTTGCCAAATTTATGCTGAACAAAATTTAATAGGAAGCTATATTAAATATTATAAGCATATCTAAAAATACTGAAATTTGTCAGGCTTACTCAATGTGACTTTTTTTGTATTAATTTTCTGCTCAACACATTGAAGCTATAATACTGGGATACTCTACTAGTGAAAGAGACTGTTAAACTCATAACATCTTAGAATACAATGCATAAAATATAGGATTACCTTTAAATCTTGAGCAGGTGTCAGAGGCAAGAAGTACTGCCAAGCCTAACCCAATTCCAGAGGAACATCCTGTTATGACAACCACTCTCTTCTCCATCTGAAACGCATGTGAATAAACTCAAGCTCAAAATGAAATCTTGGAACTGTGAGAACCCTTACTGTTTGTTGCAGCCAACCCATTCTAGTATCTCATATTTTGTCTTGGAGTAATTTCTCAAGGGTACCAGATGGTTTCTCAAGGGTACACTTTCTGTTTCTCCAACTAGACGAACATTTTCTATTCTGACGTAAAGCACTTCAAAATCATGGCTTAAAATTTGCTAATAAAATCTTTCATATTCAACAAAAGCTGTCTCCAGAACCGAAACCATACAACAGAACAAAAAGATTAGCCATTAGGCAGCAAATTACCTCTTTTTCATGGGACACTCCAGTGCCCCCCATTGGAAAAAAAAATTTTGATCACTATTTAGTTGATAAAATCCCAATTATGCATTTTTTTCATTAGGGGTATAATTTGACAATGTTCACATATTTCTATTATTAACAAAAATGTCTGTTCCGGAACATATTCTTTTGCTAGCAAAACTCACTTCAATCAGGGCAGTTGTCTCAAAATATCAATATTTATTGTAACAGGAAATATGTTCATATAACAATGTGCTGTAATCTTCACAACTGGATGACTCGCTTACACAAAATCTCATCATTAACTTGTTGGGACGAGGTATTTGTCATTTACAGTTTGTGTTTATGACAAGACAGTTTCATGGCTATTTTTGTTACCTGTAACAACTCGCTGGAGTTGTGTTCTGTCCTGGAACTCAGGTGCAGTAACAGCTCTCCCTTACAAGAGATCCTGAGAGTGAGAACAGAATTCTCTTGGTTCGGTGATGGCAAGAGGGGCTTTAATAAAGTAAGAAAGATTTCTCGTGAGCTCCGGTCCGAGCGTTGCCGTGGTAACCCGCTGCAACACTCTTTGCACTTGTGAGACCTCCATCACATGGTCTACAGCAGCAGACCAGAGGATCTCCCCGGGCCAACTGAGCGGAGGGGCCCCGCACCCGGCAGCATATTATTGTTGGGCCCTCGGTCGTAGACCGAGGACCCGATTGATTAGCTTGCCCTAATGCATAGAAAGCTGCCTCTGCTGCATAGATATATGCAGCAGACAAGGTCTGGGCCCCTAATGACAGGGGTGGCAAAATGCTACTCACACCCACCCACTCACCGAGAGGGCAGGGTTTCCACAACCGACAGCATCATGTTATCTCTCTCACATAGCAGCACCATTTACAGGTATATATAAAACCAGCTTGCAAAACCTGCAGATCTATTGCCTGAAGCCTTTGCATATTCTCCCCTTCTTCCCCAGCGTAAACCTTTTGTGGCTGTCCAATCACAGACTTCCCAATGCAGCTTCATGAGAATTGCTGTCTTTTGAGTTAAGCTCAAATTAATTAATCAAACCAGGAAGTAACAGGATCATTTGGAAGAGGAGGGCTGCCTCTTTGGCAATGTTTTAGATATACCACTTATGGAAAAAAATGCATACTTTAAAACATGTATGTTTTCATTGTGAGTACTCTATCAAATAATGCTTTTTAATCCCTTAAGGACACATGACATGTGTGACATGTCATGATTCCCTTTTATTCCAGAAGTTTGGTCCTTAAGGGGTTAAATGTCATTTATTTTTTTTGTAGTTGGGCAGTGGAGGGACCCTATAAAGAAACTAATGCCCAGTTTCCACTGAGCGGTATGGTTCGGGTCGGTACGGTCTGGTGCTCTATTTTGAGTGTTTCCATTATGAAAGTGGCCCATACAACCGAACCAAACCGCACCATTCCTGGGCCCCCTTCAGGTATAGGTCCATAGGAAATGGTACGGTACGGTTAGGGCGGAGCTACAGGCATCACACTATACAATCCATTGATTGGCGGACAGGAGAACTTCAACGCTCACGACAAATAACACGCTTGACATTTGGTCTAAACCCCGCAGACCCTTCCGAACCATACCGACCCGAACCATACCGTTCAGTGGAAATGAGGCATAAGTATGCAATTAGCCGAAACAAAGAGAGAGCTTATATATAAATCTGTTAACAACCTAATCTTAATATTAAGTGCCTGTCTAGCAACTCGAAAGTCCCTAATTCACCCTGAAAGCAACATTTAAAGGGTTTATAAAATTTACTTTCCCCTTATTTATTCAAAATACTCGATTAACGGGGGCGGAGCCTGACTGCCGCGCTGAACAGCCGCATCTACCCGGAGCTCCCGCATGATAACGGACTTAAAGTCTTTAAAATCGGGAAATATCGGAGCTAACCCAGTTTGCAACTCACCAACTGCCCTTGGGCACCCGCGGGAACATAAAGCAAGCAACCGGAATCACTGAGACCCCGGGTGGGGCGACTGGAAGGCGTAGCGGCCTAAGCAGCGGCGTGGATAAGGGGGAAGCGGCCGTTCTCTCGGCCCCACGTCCACACAAACCCAGAGCTTGCAACGGTCACCGACCATCTGGGCCCCCTCCCCCCCGCCGGTGAGGGATATCCCGGCACAAGCAGAGCACTCACCTCTGACATCGGAGACAACAGTCCCCCCGACGGAGCAATCACCCAAGACACAGGCACAAAATGGCGGACGCCAAACTCACTTATGCTGACTCCCCGACATCCCAGGTGCTGGACCCAGATCGCATAGACCGAATCTTTGCAGATTTCTGGACTAAGCTCTACCAACGGATGCATCCTCCCCCGTCCAAGGTGCAAACCACTCCAGCACTCTCGCTGGTGGACGAGGCCCGACACAAAAAGGGATCCGATCAGAGGAAGATGGCTGCCAAAGGCCCTGTGGGCCGTGAGCAGAGGCAAAGCAAATCCCGGAGACGGGGGTTGGTGACCCCCTTGCGGGATCGCCCCCAATGTCAACAGAGTAAAGCACAGAGATGGAGTACCCCCCAAGCTGGTCCCTACCCGAAGAAGCACAGCCCCACAAGCAGAGCAAACACAAGCAGAGTAAACACACCGGCGCCAGAGACCCCAGCCAAAAGGCAGCAGACCGGCAACCGCCACACACCCGCTCGGAGAGCCTCAAAGAGGAGAGCTCAGGTGCCTGTCACACAGCTGCAGAGGGGCCACTACACCATCCCCTACCAGGACTCTGCATGCGGCAATGGGGAAAACAATGGAAGCGCGCAATGCGCTCCAGCTCAAACGGAGACCTGGACCCAGCGGAGGGGGCATCTGCGAAAAGCTGGACTTTGGTTAAGCAGTGGGACTATAGTGGATACACTGGACTTCGGGGTGCCACTCTCCCCCGCATCTGGGAGACTGTGCAAGTTGACCTGCATAGTACAAGCCTGGAAGAGGCCCATACAAGGCGTAGGCTGAAGCACGGGACTCTAGGGGACTTGTTACCATCAATACTCCCCTGCTCACGGAGGGCAACATAACTCCTCGAATGTCATAATGCAGAGGACTACAGGTTCAAACGAGATATGTTTTTTTTTTTTTATAAATTCTTTATTTTGAAAGATTTTGTTGTTTGGGGTTGGGGTACAGAAAAGAAAACTTGGGGATGCATAATTAGTACATGTTTCACAGAGCAGGTATGTTTTAACATGACAATTTATCAAGCTTAACAGTTTTACATGTCTGTAACAGTTTGTTTCATACATTATTTGCAGTGGTTGTTCTTGTTGTTCAAAATACAATACAATTGTTTATAGAGTTAGTTTTTGGGCGTTCATTGGCCCAGTGTTACAGATGTGTTTCGTATCGTCTTTTCCTTGTCTAATGGTTGGGGTGGGGTACAAAAAGAAAAGAAGAAGGGGGGGGGATTGGATATCCTAATATTTTGTCCTTTTGTCTTTGCTCTGATGTCGTATCCTCTTACTGATTTGTGGGTCGGGTTTGTCTGGCATCTGGTGTGTGTGTGAGTTTGTGGGGGATTAGCTTAGGCAATTAGGTTGTAGCACTTCTCTGTAGTGTCTGTGGGTTTTGGAGGGATTGGGTTGGGGGGTGTGAGTCTGATGTTTGCTTATCGTTGCGTCTGTGGTGGGTTTTTGTAGCCTTTTGGAAGGTTGTGCGTGTAGTCGTATGTGGTGACGGTTGATCGTGTGTGTGGGTGTTGGTTCTTGTTGGAGTTTCGTTTCGAGGTGTTTTGAGGTGTCATTGTGTGTCCTGTGGGATGGGTCTTTTTGTGTTGATCTCCCCTGGTTAGTGGGAGGGTGTTTGTTGTGTAGTGGTCCTCCTCGTGAGTCCACTTTCTCTTCCTTTCTTATGTGTGGGCTCGGTGTGAGTGCGCCCTTGGTTAATGTCTTTGCGGTTTCGGGTGTAGGTCTTTATCAATTAAGCGCTCTCCGTAGAGGGGTTTTGTGGGTTTTGTGAGTGGTGGGTTAGGTTGTGTTTTGAAGGTGGTGGTGGGTGTGTGTTTATCGCCAGCGGGTGGGGATTGTTCCCTTCTTATTTCTTATGGCAGGGTTGGGAATTCATAGAACCAGGGGTCCCAGATCTTGTTGTGGTGTTTTGTAGTGTCATGGATTAAAGCGGACATTTCGTCCATTTTTATAGTGTCTTTGATTTTCCGCTTAATTGTGTCCATTGTTGGGGTATCTGGGCTACCCCATTTTTCTGCGATTGCTCTTCTGGTGGCCAGAGCTATTTTGGCGATGAGTTTGTTTTGGGCCCGTGGTGTGTCTGCCAGGGGTTTGGACAGGAGCCATATCCATGGGTCCAGCGGGATGTTAGTGTGCAAGATCTGTGAAACCATAGTAGCAATTTGGTGCCATAGTTGCGCTGTGTGGGGGCATTCCCACCACATGTGAAGGTATGTTCCCTTCTGTCCGCAGCCCTTCCAGCATGAGTCGTTGTCTGACCTGCCCATCTGCTTGAGTCTTAAGGGGGTGAGGTACCACCTCATGAGGGTCTTGTAAGCCTGCTCTTTATGGTTAACGCAAATTGAGATGGTAGCTATAGCTTCCCAAATGTCGGCCCAGTCTGATGGGTCTTCTGCCGGGCCTAAGTCCCTCTCCCAAGCCGACACGTACGTGAGTGCTCCGTCTTTGGTGTGTTGTATTATGTGTGAGTATATCTCTGAGATTTGGCCTTTACGTGCTGGGGTTTGTAGGCATTGTTTTTCAAAGAGTGTCTGCTTTCTGGTCCCTCCCTGAGTTATTGTCGGGGTTTCTAGAAAGCTTTTTATTTGTATGTGGCGAAACATGTCGAAGGTGCGAAAAGGAGTGTTTTGTGGAAGTTCTGCGAATGGAATCGGGCGGCCGTCTTTGTAAAAGTGTTGTAGTCTCGTGAGGTCATTATCTTCGAAGCGGGTAAAGTCTTTGGGCGTCATGCCCGGTGGGAATTGAGTGTTCCGGAGTATGGGGGTTAGCGGGGAAATTTGGGTTGTCAGGCCATGTTTGTGTACGATTTTATCCCATACCTTAATAGTGTTTAGGATTGCGGGTGATGTTTGAGGGAGGGGGGGTCTCGCTGGTTTGGGCAGCCATATATACAAAACGAGATGTTTTTATGCTAACGCTCCCGTTATTTTAGTTTACCATGGGCAGGCTTACTGAGAGTGATTCAAAGTGACCAGCAAAGCTAGTCTCCTAATTGCCCACATTTACTATATCTGTCTCCCTCCATTACTATGCAAGGGCATATTACTTGCATATTGCTTGCATATTTCTCAGAACTCCGCTTCTAGCACTCGAAAATACCAATCATAGATATAACTCGTTAGCAAATGAAACCATTTACTGTTTGTTCATATATTTCACCCTTTCTGTTCTATACCTTTGAATCGTGAAGACTGCAGCGTGACAACATAATTTGAGTTTTCTAGATGTACCTGACTAGCGAGATATAATCAACTAAAACTAAAATGTGTGCATGTTATATAACTGTTATTCCTCTGTTATAACTTGTCTGAAATGCATGGTTTGCCCCGCTATTGTGGCGATGCAAGTTCATTATGTGTAATCTCTGCGCACCAAAAATAAAGAATTTAAAAAAAAATAAAAAATACTCGATTAACAACAAAAACCAAACAAAAAAGGACTAGTGCAGGACTTCCCCTGTGCTTGCTTTGCTAACTATACATTAGTTTATTGGACAGATAGTGTGTGTGATTACAGCTGGCATTCAAACAGGAACAAAAATCCAAATCTATTTTTTTATCAGCTTTATGCTTGGGAAAGGCAAATTTGCATATCCGAGCATTAGCTGGGCTAGCCTTTTTTACGATTCCTGGGTCTTTTAAAAAAAATAAGCATAAAGTCTTTCTTACTTATTCCTCTTTTGGCTCTTTGCATACGGAAGTGGCAGGGAATTTCAATAGAAATTGATACATATGTAAAGGAACTTCCGCATATCATGCAGACTTTCAGGCTCTGCTGTGGGGTACCGTGGGGTAAGAGGTCTCAGGTCGCCGGTCGTGCTCATTTCCCTGCTGGCAACGTATAGAGTAGGTCCTTCTTTTCAAACACTTCAGTTCTCACTCTGATTGGACGACCAAGCTATGGGAGCAGCTGAGGACACCTCTATTATGGGTCAACCCAATGAGAAGGGGCTTAGTTGGACAGAGGTATAGTTAGGGGCTTAGTTGGACAGAGGTATAGTTAGGGGCTTAGTTGGACAGAGGTATAGTTAGGGGCTTAGTTGGACAGAGGTATAGTTAGGGGCTTAGTTGGACAGGGAATGGTTTACCAGAACATGGCACCACTTTAGGTTATATAAGATCACTTAATTGGTACAATATGCAATTGGTATGCGGACCTTGGCGTCCTTGTTTACCTCCACGTCGTATGCTTACTCAGTCCTACATGGCAGTCTGATCTCAAATGTAATTTATGAAAAATGGTTTTAATGTTGATGCTTGCGTATCCTGCAATTGTGTTCGCTTTATGAACAGAGACCAATAGAAATCGAATTTACATTTTTTTTTACTTTGTTTACACACCCTTGGTGTCAATCAGACAACTGGTCCTTTTAATTCTTTGTTAGTTAGCTTAGTGGAACTAAACTCAAAAAGCAGCAATTACCCCAAGCACCTGCCTTGCAGGGACATCTCATTGAGCTGAATTGAACATCCACAAGAGGTCTGGGCGGGTTTAGAAGGGGAGGGGGTGCAGATATAGCCCTAAATGCATAATTAAATGTGATGCTAAAATGTGTTGTAATGGTTGTTAAACATATCAGTTTCAGGTTTGAGATTGTATATTCCCTACTTATCTGGACGAATGATGGCCTGTGACATGTTCTGTGTCATAGTTTGTGTTTTATCACTGTTAGCTTGCTCTTTTCATTCTTTTATTCTTTTTGTTCACTCATCTGTCTGTCCTATGAAGATTAATGAACGTGTGTTTTATTTTGTACCAACAACTCTAAGCATGTTAACATTTTCATGTTTCTTATGCGAAACAGGAATAGTATTCGGTAACCGGGTCCACTCTTCACCACCAGGTTTGTCACTTTTCTTGTCGGGCAGTAAAATGAATGTAAACAAATCCAAACATATTTGATTGATGAGAATAAAACATTTGGAACTTTTAACATTTTCCCTTACGTGTTACTGGAATTCTTATCATTTGTAAGCAAAGGGCATCCGCGGAATGTTTTCATGTTTTGTCTGGAAAAAGTCCAGGGTATCATTTTTTTTTTTACCAAAGACTGTTCCATCCCAAGGCAACAAACAGATCCGGCCTTGAGTCAAATCCTGTGTATCCGATATTAGACTACTAGTCCATCAATTGTGGATATATTTCTTGCTTAAATCTACACTACAAACCTACTGATTTACAGCTGTAGCCTAATTAGTTTGGGGTCAGGCACATGGTTGAAAATAAAAGCACTTCAACGTGGATAATATTATTTCAAAGCCTCTTAAGGCTTTGAACAAAGTTGACATTTGAGCTTCAAAACAAGACTGTATCATTATCGAACTCAAGTGCTTTATTGTATTGGTTTTATGTTTGCAGCAAAATGAAAGTGGCTTTTATCAACATATTGAGCAAAATATAGATTGTGACATACAAAAATAAAAAAGCTGCGGGTTACCAGCATGTAGCATTTATGACCATCACATCACGAATGCGCCCTCATTGCCCACATTTAGACCTCAAATCCAATTTTTAATACGATCTTTTACGATCCATTATCTTTGTTGTCCAGAGCCCTCCTCCACAACCTACCTCCCCCTTCTTGCCACCTTTTTGAAACTAATGTACTTAATATGATTGCATTGTCACAAATTTACCATTTATTTTGCCTGCATCAACTTACCTCTTCTCCATGTTTAACTACTTACTCTCATCTAACGTCTGTTCACTGTTTTATAATTGCAGTTTCTACACTTTTTCTATATAATATTGTATCCTTCCATCCTTGTTAGTGTCAAACATTTTCTTTCTTCTGAGCATATTGATTAAATGTATACTTGTATGATTGCTTTTTTTTTTGCGTAAATCCAATCACTATTTGTTGCAGGTGCAGAAAAATTGTACACTAGACCAAGTATTACAAACAAAGGTTAACCCTTTATGAGTTGATCTATTGATCTATTTATTAAAGGGACACTATAGTCACCCAGACCACTTCAGCTCAATTAAGTGGTCTGGGTGCCAGGTCCCTCAGGTTTTAACCCTTCACATGTAAACATAACAGTTTCAGAGAAACTGCTATGTTTACATTTGGGGTTAATCCAGCCTCTAGTGGCTGTCTTCCGTACATGCGCATTCAGCTCCAGTGACGTCGGACGGGGGGGTGACATCGGACGGGGAGGAGAGGTCACCAGCGCTGAGGGAGCCCGGCGCTGGATTAAGGTAGTGCACCCTCAGGGCACTATAGTGTGAGGAAAACCGCTTTGTTTTCCTGATACTATTGTGATCCTTTAATGTTGCAACTTATGCAAACTAAAAGCAAAAAGGAGTATGAAGGAGTGATCTCCGAGCATTGTACAAAGACATAAACCTATTAAATATGCAGAAATATTGATACTATTGTTAACTGACCTGTGTTAAACAATTGGAGAAAGACTTGTGGGGAAGGGGGAGTAAGAAGGAGTGATATTGCAGGATTTTTGTGAAACAACGAGAAACGTATCCGTCTGTGTGAGTTTAAAGGTACCTGTAACGGCTACCCAGGTAGTGAGAGGGTATCAGCCGTTGGAGACGTCCTTTTTCCCGGCAAGCTGCTGTGTAGTAATGAAGTTACTTATTCCCATCCACGAGGTCCAAGAGAAGAGTCAGGCATAGCTTTTAAAAGAGCGAGGTAGTTATGCAGTAAATCCCCTTCCAAGAACGAGACGAGGCTACATTTTGAAGGGTCAAGAAGAACTACATTTTAATGACAAGGATTCTCCTTTTATGCAATTCTGCCCATGCAAGGGAGACACCTACATAATTAGTACAGTAACCAATAACAAACAGGGTACATCCCACACATCTCCTCCCCTCAGATAAACATTTAACATAATTAACAAGCACACATTTTTGCCCTAGTTTTGGATGTACCCCAAATACTTGGGGTACATTCCTAAATCCAGTATCCCCAGATAGCCATAATCTGGGGGAACAACATATTTAAAAATCATCCCATACGGTTAAGGGGTTCGGGAGTTATGGGGCTTTAAAGTTTTGACCGATCACACAGGCACACTAGCCGAAAATAGTTCCGTAAGTTTTGGCCTTGTGGTCGGTCCTCGTTCGTGTGGTGAAAAGACACGAAAATCTTGCCATCCGTGGATATCTCGATGGTCGCTAGAATCCCTGTATGTCACTGGCGGATCCAGGGGGGGAGCAACGGGGCAATTGCCCACCCCCGAGAATCCGAGGTTCTCCCTCTCCCCTGCCGGCTAATGCAAGGCTGGCGCTGTCCAAGCGCCAGCCCTGCAATGTGCCCTCATGGACCGGAGGGGAGATTAGAGATCTCCCTTTCCGGTCCGCAGGCACTGTTTGCTGGCCGCCGGCAGGGGAGGGAGAGAGAGAGGACCCGGGGGAGCTCAGTCTGCAGCTCTTCCAGGTCCTTCTCTTGCGAGCACGGAGCGTTGCCACGGCAACGCTCCGGATCTCGCGAGAGTGAACTCTAGCCCTGGAGACCGGGGCTAGAGTTCACTCTGACCACATGGACCACCAGGGATTCCCCACCGGACCACCAGGGATCGAGAAATGTCCCCCCTCCTCCCTAAACAAAGGTAAGAAGGGAGGGGGGACATTGTATATTTTAAATAAAAATAAATAAATCATGTTATCAAATTAACAAAAAAACATTCAAAAAAGCCCCCCATCCTTATTACACACATACCCTACACACACACACACACACATACACTGCCGCCCCCACACACACATTGCATACACACATACATAGACTGCCCCCATACACACACACTGTCCCCATACACACACTGCCCCTACATACATACACTGCCCCTACATACATACACACACATTGCCCCCATACACACACATTTCCCCCACATATATACACTGCCCCATACACACACATTGGCCCCATACACATACACTGCCCCCACACACATACACTGCCCCCAGACACAGCCCCCACACACATACACTGCCCCCACACACACACACTGCCCCCACACACACACTGCCCCCACACACACACTGCCCCCCCCACACACTGCCCCCACACACATACACTGCCCCCACACACATACACTGCTCCCACACACATACACTGCCCCCACACACATACACTGCCCCCACATACATACACTGCCCCCATACACACACATTGCCCCACATACATACACTGCCCCCATACACACATTGCCCACCATACACATACACTACTGCTCCCACACACATACACTACCCCCATACACACATACACTTCCCCCATACACACACATTGCCCACATACACTGCCCCCAATACACACACACACACATTGGCCCCTCACACACAAACTTCCCCCCATACACACATTGCCCCCCACTCACACTGCAATGCACGCACACACACTGCCCCCTAACACACACTGCCGTCCTCACGTACACACTGCAACTTTCACACACACACACACACACACACACTGCTCACACAGTCCTTCTTACACAAACACACACACACTGCACCCCTGCTCCTATGCCCTACTACAGCCCCATTTCCAAGCAGACCTCAGGTAAGTTGTCAAACAGTTCTTAAACGGTTTGACTACTTACTCTGGGAGGGGATCCCGGCACTACTGGCACCATAACCACTACACTGAGCTGTAGTGGGTATTGTGTCTGGATTATTTCTCTAAATAATCTGCAAGTGCCCCTCCCGAGGTCAGGCTCTGGATCCGCCACTGCTGTATGTTGTATAGTCTGTCTACTGAACGGCAGGACGGTCGGTAGTTTCAGCACGAATTTACGATGTTATGGAGGTCTCAGTGGTGTTCGCCTACTCGAGTGTCCGATTTTAGTTCCAGACGGCAAATCACCGCTGTTCGTGAACTAAGATGGCCGCGAACACGTGTAAAAATCCCGAAATGGCGGCCACCCAGGAACTGAAACAAAGAGTTTGTGCGTTTCTCATAGGGATTGGATGTGCCGATCAGGGAGGTAAAATACCACATAATTGAATAGCAGGGTGGTCCGGTGTTCGGTAGTTTGCATTCGTATATATGCATGCTGAGTTCCTACCGTATGGGTCGCATAAATAAACGAATGCTGGTAAAAGTCCCGAACTGTGATGAAAAAGAATCCACATGAACCAGGTAAGCACAATAAAATTATATCCATGGTCTCTGTTGCTGTATATGTGCCCGGTTATCTTTTAAAGGGCCGGCAGCAATAATTATTCCGAGGCAAAAGGTAGGGTTCTGTTACAGTACTTATACACATATGTGGATATGTACCCTTTTGGGAGAGTGTACGAGCTCTTTTGTCAAGGGTTTTTAGAAGGCCGTTCGACTTAGACCCATGGGTATTTCTCATGTCCAAACCACTGGAGAGGTTGCTGACATGCTCCCAGAAACTGTTTAATAGATTAACCCTAGTGGCATATAGAACCTTGGCAGCAGGGTGGTTGAAGGGCGAAGACCCCTATATGATGGAAGATAAGGCAAAAATAAAAACAAATTATCTCGGGATACATAATACTACACAGGCATTTGAGTCCCATGGGAGGAGCTGGATGGATAAAAGGAGAGCGAAGTTTAAATGGAGTGGGCACTGGTCTCGAGATGGGATACTTATTTTTTCCCCTTCTTCTTTTGTTTTTTTCTCATTTAATTATTATTTTCAAAGTTCAAGCTTATTTGCTACATATGCAGAAAACATTTACAGATAACCTCGCAGATTTTGCAGTGTGTCTCTTTCTCCCTCCCCCAAACTTCCCCAGTGTATCTCTTCCCCCCCCCACAGCCCTCCAGTGTGTCTCTCTCTCTCTCCCAACAACCCCTTTTTCTGTTTATTTTTCTCTCCACACCCTCTGTGTCTCACTTTCCCTCACACCCTATGTGTATCTCTTCCTTCCCTCCTCCCATTTTGTGTTTGTCTTTTCTACTTATTCTCTCTGGGGTTTGTTCCACTCTCCCCCATACCTTTGTGGTCTCTTCTCCCTTCCACATTCTTCTTTTCTTGTAGAGTGACTTTACGGTCCAAGGTAGAGGATCTTCTGTCTCCTGTCAGACTCTCTGTCATAGTCCACATGGACACCCTACATGTAGTGATTAGCAGGACGGAGAGCACTTGAGGTGTGCTCCCCTCCTCCCGGCCACCAGAAGAGGGTGTACCACCTTATGGTTGCGCCGGGCCTTGCAGGGTACAGACCATGTCTCTCACGAACGCCGGTGGTCAGAATGTTGACGCGGTTTACTATAGCAACTCTACGATAATATTGTAGCTCAAGAGAAGATGGAGGTTGCCCTGCATGTTACCTGGAGGTTTCCTGGCTCACTTACACCATACAAAAAAAACAAGTCCTGCGCTCAAACTCCCATCACTCCTGGACAGAAGCAACGACCATAGTACATATCAGCCCCAATACATACTGTAGAAACCAAAGAAAAAAGTTACCTGCACTCTTCCCAAATCCCTATGCATATTCAAACAAATGGAGGTTATTCCGTTTCTGCAATGGCCATGAAAGAGTTTAGCCCACCTGCCACTTCAAGGCAAACCTCTCAGGTGGGTCCTACACTCAACTTTCACCTTGCGTCCTTGAGCTTCAGGCAAAGATATCTATAATGAGACAAAAAGGGGTAAAAAATAAAAGTTTTTATATATACACCCTTACCAACCTAAACTCCCCTCTGGCCCTTGAATGGACAGAGCTCCCTATTAGGGCTTTTGCTCCTCTTTATGGGTTAGCAGGGGAGATACTTTGATTTCCTCTGTCAGCCTCAGCCATGGGCATCGCCCACTGGGCGTTTGCCTGGCTTGCCCAATGACCAGTCTGGGGCTGACTACCATTTACCAAGAATCTACTACTGCCCTAATATTTCTCATCTCAGTTATTTAGTTGGAGAGTTGGCTGACTAGCATGATTGTCGGTCAGCCTGGTGTACCTTTATGAAAGGCTGACATGCCCCTTCTTTGGGTGATACCCTTTTATGTGATGCCAGTGAAGCAGGTAGTGTCACTGGCATGCTCCATTAGGCCCACCCACACAGTCATAATTTACATATCACCCCTATGTTGGGAGGTATGTACATATTTAACACTAAGCACCAAAGCCACTACAATCTAATGTGGTGGGCTTTATGCTGCCAATGCCTTCTGACAAATGCAAACCGTGCCATTTCAGACAAACAGCACAGCCACTATAGCCACCTATCCTGGAATACCAATGGGTTTTAATTAATGATTATTATTTGAAATGCATGTTGGAAGCTTTTATTAGCATCTTTATTATTTTAGATGTTTAGATGGTTTTCTACTAGTTTGCACTGTTCTATCGTTAGTTTATGCACTTCTAGTTTAGGTTAACACCACTAAGTAGGGCTCAGGGCTCGTTCCCTCTAGTCCATGATTGATTTTGAGTTTAGTTAGTATTTCTGCCCTGATATAGTGACTTAGAGAATCAGTCTAAATTGATTTAGGGGCAAGGCAGGATGGAAGCTTAACTAAACTGTTATTACCATTGATATAACAATAGATTCTGGGAACCCCAATTTGAGCTTAGATATGTGTTTTTTTTTTTCTTCTTTGAGGCTGTGCCTTCATTTTATAAGGTGCCACTTATTCTTATTTTGATTTATTACAGTGTAAAGCAAGGGTTCCCAACCCAGTCCTCAAGTACCCCCTAGCAGTCCAGGAATTATGGATTACCCTGTTTTGTCTAAAGTGTTTATTGTTTTCTTCTAAAAACACCTTAGACACAACTGGGTAATCCCTAAGTCCCGGACTTTTAGGGGGTACTTGAGGACTGGGTTGGGAACCATTGGTGTAGAGCATATATCTGTGAGTGAACTGTATTAGTAAGGGAGATATTTTCATAGTAATAGCTACATTAGACAGCTTTGAATTTACGTCACAATATGTTGGCCAAATAGTCAATACCCTCTGAAAAGCCATTTTCAATTAACCATTCAGATGCCGGAATAGTGGAAATATAGGATCACGTCTTCATTGAAATAGAGGAGAAGCAGTCGAAACTGGTTCTGAAAACATACACATGAATATCTTTACTATATACATATCATCAGTGAAAGAGAATTAAAAAAAATAAAACACAGAAAGGAATTTTATCTTGGCAGGCTTAGCATACACTATAGTTTATCTATTCTCCTAACATGAAAGTCAACTCTTCTAACTGGGAGGAGGGTAACTTCTCTTATTGGGTGTAGGACAACTCCTCACACACCTGCCGGCTCAACCTAAGCTACAATTAGTTTTGTTACTAAAATAATTATACTGCTGAGCATACACTTTTATTATATAATTTTTACTCCAAAAATGGAGCAAACCGAAAAAGGTAGAGATCTTGAACGTAATCCAAGCAAGGGACTAAATGGTGTTCTAAGGGAACCTCATCCGGAGGATAACCCGCAGCTAACTACAAAATAAACACAATAATGTCTAGTGAGCTCTAAGGCCCATTAGACACAAAAAGGTCCCTTATAACGTAAAAAGAAAATATTGAAGAGCACAACTTTATTGCAAAACAGAAAAAGAAAACTTCACATATAAAGAGACATAAATAAAAAAAAGTAAAAGAAAAGGAAACCATTAGAAAGCCAAATAGGCTAAAAGGCAAACAGGGAGGGGAAGAAAATCGAATCCGTACCTCAATACTGCTACCCATATACAAACAATATATTCCCAGGGAGAAAAAACTATAATGGGAAATAATTCAAATAAACAAATCCCAGCAGCGTGCTTATAATTCTTGAATTAAGTAGCAGAATGTAACAATAGTATGAGAGGAATTATCAAGGGATATATAGCAACGTTGTTGCAATGTTTGAGTTATAGTCCAAGGCAGCCTTTTTGACCAGAGTCAAAGTTTGAGAATAGAAATATCGTTAAAGGATCAGTATAGGGTCAGGAACACAAACATGTATTCCTGACCCTCCATTTAGGTGGCTGGCCCCCCCTTAGCCCCCCTATAAGAGTTTAAAACGCACCTTATTTACAGCACCGCGCGGGCCTGCCGGTGCTGGCTCTGCCCCCTTTGTTACATCACCAAAATGGCCGATGGTTTGCCAATCCAATGCTTTCCCATAGGGATTGGCTAAAATCAGCCCAGGGGCGGGGCCAAATGCCATTTTGGCCAATCAGGACCCCCCCATAGAGATGCATTAAATCAATGCAGCTCTATGAGGAAAATTCAGCGTCTCCATGCAGAGCGTGGGGACGCTGAACGGCTGGGTTGCTTACTGTGCAGCCCTGAGTCAGGAAGCCCCTCCAGTGGCCATCTGAGGAATGGCCACTTGGAGGTGTCCCAGGAGCAATGTAAACACTGCCTTTTCTCTGAACAGGCAGTGTTTACATGAAAATGCCTGAAGGGAGCTATTATACTCACCAGAACAATCACATTAAGCTGTAGTTGTTCTGGTGACTATAGTGTCCCTTTAAACCCAAAAAGTTCTGTCCCAAAAGCAACCTTACAAAAGAAGAAAACATACAAAACATACAAACAGGGTATATTCTAGATCAGGGGTTCTCAACCTTGTCCTCAAGGACCCCCTACCAGTCCAGGGTTTAGGGATTACCTGGGTGTGTCTAAGGTGTTTAGAAAAAGATTTAAAAAAACACCTTAGAGTGTAAGGTGTTTTTTTCCCCTTTTTCTTAACACCTTAGACACACCCAGGTAATCGCCAAATCCTGGACTGGTAGGGGGTCCTGAGGACTGGGTTGAGAACCCCTGTTCTAGATGGAACCAGGTGACAGTTTGCTTCTATTGCTCTGTGTTAAACTTGTTTAGGGGATTGTATAAATACAAATTAGGACTCTTGGAACTCTATTAGTTGAGCCTCCCACTTCCCTAAAGCAAAGGTATGTTTCAGATTCAAGGAGGGGGTGTATTAGGTTAAGATTTTTGGAGGAAAATGGAGAGCAGGAAAATCTATATTTAGACTACATGCCCATTTTATTCATTAACTCCTAACCTGCAAGAGCTTGCAAACTAAATGTGAGGTGCATTGTAGCTCATTAATGATATCCAATTGATGGTTTAGCCTACTGATTCCTTAAAGTAACAACACCGTTAGCTTGGTCTGTTTAGACAGGAAACTATCTGCACTAAATTGAACATATTAATTTATTCCATTAGGCATGAAAGTGTTACAAAAAGGTAATGAGCCCCTATAGCAGTACAGTGGGACCTCAGAGCTCGAACGGTCCCTTTCTCGAACAATTTGGAAGTTAAACAAAAATTTTGAGTAAAAAATGTCTTGGTAAGCAAACAATCCTCTGTACCCCAACAAATCATGCCACAAACATGTTCAATTAGATACACTTGAGACACATTTTAAATGCTAGAAGAATAGTTACCGTCCCCCATCCAAACAATAATATCTCTTCTCCTTTCCACTTACGCCATCAACTCATCATTACAGGTAAAGTGAAGCTACATTTTCATTTCATTTACTGTACATTGTGTTTATTATTTTATTCCTATATGATTTTGTGCATGTAAGGCATTATTAAACTGTAACATTTGTGTTAAAACGCTGTAATTTTGGGGGCCTGGAACAGATTAATCAAATTTACCTTAATTCTTATGCGAAATGTTGATTCAGTTCTCAAACAAGTCGGAACTCGAACAGCCTTCTGGAATGGATTAAGTTCAAGTTACGAGGTTTCACTGTATAAGCAATACAATCTATTAATGTTTTTAAGGGTTACATTGTAGCACATATATGTATACATATGTAGCACATATGATGCAACAATAACACTCTAGATTCAATTAGAGGGTACATTAGTTTGATGTAGTTGTTTGGTGAGACTAGTCAGTCCCTTCAGGCTTTTTGCTGTAAACACTGTATTTGTAGAGAGAATGCAGGTTTACCTAGGGCCACTCCTCAGATGGAGACACTGAACTTTCCTCATAGAGATGCAGTGATTCAAATCATCTCTGTAAGAAGATGCTGATTGGCCAGGGTGGTGTTTAGCCCTCCTCCGTGACAATCTCAGCAAATCCAATGCTTTCCTATGGGAAAGCATTGTGATTGGCTGAGATCATAATTTCTGATCATGTCAGATATGTTTTTAACGCTATAGGGTCAGGAATACATGTTTCTGTTCCAGACCCTATAGTGTTCCTTTAAATCTCAGTAGAATAAATAGAAAGCAGAATGCATCTCAAATAAATAGTACATTAACCTTAAAGGGACACAATAGGCACCCAGACAACCTTAGCTCATTGAAGTGATCTGAGTGCAATGTCCCTGTCCCTCTTGGTCCTGCAATGAAAATCATTGCAATTTTATAAAAACTACAATGATTGCATTGCAGGACTAAGACTGCCTCTACTGGCTGACAATCAGACACCCAGTAGAGTAGCTCTTATACTATAGAATCCCTTTAAATAAGTCTAGATGTATATCTATTGTCAGGCTAACTCAAGATCAAATCTAACCATCCCTATTCAAAGTCTGCCTGCTAGCTATAGTCCCCCTTGGGGACCTCCAGCTCCTGTCTAACGGCCATAATTTCCATAACACCTACATCATTCAGTGCCCAAATGTGAAGTAAAATTAAATAAAGAAAGCAACATGCCTGACGTGCATTTCAGATCTCACTGGAGTTTGCTTGAAAGTAGGCTATTGAAAGTAGGAGTTAAACCAACAGGAGTTTGTTGGAGAACTGGTGGACTGTGGTTGGTATTAGTTAATACCAAGTGGAAAAGAGCAGGTTTAATTTTTTTGTATATTTTGTTTTGTATTTTATTTTTATCTTTTACCCTTTTTATTTTATTTTTCTCCTTGCTGTTTTGATTTATTTTAATTTTTGTTGTAACTTTTTCCCCTTTTTCATATATATTTTTTTTTCTTTGCTGGATATATTTAAACTTTGTCCCTTTTTTTTTCTTCTATATTTTTCTCCTTGCTGATTTTATTTAAAACGTTTTCCTTCCTTTTATTATTTTTCCCTCTCTTGTTGTTTCTATTCCCCTCCCTGTGGGTGCTGCTGCTGCTGCTGAGCTAATTAGGGGGAGTGCCCCTTAATTTCCACCTGTGTGGGATTTGTATTGCCAATATAAACCCACTACTGACTCGCAGAGCTTGCTCACTGGAGTTTGCTTGAAAGTAGGCTATTTCAAGTAGTTTCTTTTAAGTAGGAGTTAAAACAACAGGAGTTGACATCAAGAGGGTAAATATTGTTTTTGCTCACTTGTGTTATTTGGTAACTGGGGATGAGTGCTAGCAAGATTACAAGTTTTACTCAGCGTACATCCTGCTGCATGTATGCATGCCTGGATAAATCTGTCCAGGGTCCATTCCTCTGTGGTGGGTGTGAGCGAGTGGCTTTTCTGGAAGCTCGGATTGGAGATCTGGAGAGGCAAATTGCAACACTGAGGGAGATTGATAATCTTGAGAGGAGTCTGCTTAGTGGGTGCAGGTAGTGGAGTGGGAGGAGATGAGACAGTTGGAGAACAGGCACATAGCTGGGTAACAGTGGGGCGAGGAAGCAGAGGGGGAGGGAAGAGGAAAGGTTTAGCTAGTCCTGATCTAGTGCAGCCTAACAGATTTGCCCGTTTGAGTGAAGATGTTGGGACCATCAGCTCAGGAGTAGCTGTACTGCAGGAAGCTGTTCCTTCTAACAGCCGTGGGAACAGCCCCTCTAGTACAGGTGGGGTTGAGAGGGTAAGGAAGTCTAGACAGGTTGTGGTGGTAGGGGACTCTATTTTTAAGAGAGTTGATAAGGTAATCTGCCACTCTGACCGGACAGTTTGCTGTCTCCCGGGTGCTCGGGTACGGCATGTTGCCGACAGAGTGGAGGGATTATTGGGAGCGGCTGGGGATGACCCAGCTGTCATGGTCCATATTGGTACCAATGACAAAGTCAGAGGAAAATGGACGGTCCTAAAGAGTGAGTTCAGGGATCTAGGAAGTAAGCTAAAGAATAGGACCTCCAAGGTAATATTTTCAGAAATATTACCTGTGCCGCGCGCTACAGCAGAAAGGCAGCGGGAGATTAGAGAGGTCAATGCATGGCTGAAGTCTTGGTGCAGGAAAGAGGGTTTTGGGTTTTTAGAGCACTGGGCCGATTTTGCGCTTGGGTACAACCTGTATAGTCGTGATGGATTGCACCTAAACGGAAGAGGGTCTGCTGTGCTGGGGGATAGGATGGCTAGAAGGTTGGAGGAGATTTTAAACTAGTAGTGGGGGGAGGATCGAAGCAATCTAGAAAATGGAGATAGGACAGAAATGAGATGGGCCTTAGCTCAGAACAAAGGGGTGGAGATGGGGGAGGGGGGAGCTCAGAACAGAGGAGGTATGTAATATTGATAATTCACAAAAAGTACAAATGACTCATGGTAATATTAAATGTATGCTTACTAATGCAAGGAGCCTATATAACAAAATGGGGGAACTAGAGGCAATAGCATACACTAAACAATACGATATAATAGGCATAACAGAAACATGGTGGGATGAGACACATGACTGGGCAGTTAACTTAAATGGGTACACGTTATTTAGGAAGGATAGGAAAAACAAGAAGGGTGGGGTGGGGTATGTTTGTATGTCAACCATGAGTTAAAGTCAAATCTTAGGCATGTGGAGTGTGACGAGGAAAATGTGGAAGCTTTATGGGTAGATATCTGCTTGGGGCAAACAAAGGGAAATACGTTATTGGTTGGGATATGTTATAAACCACCAAATGTAAATATTAATGAGGAAGAACTGCTGTTAGAGCAAATTGGTAAAGCTGCAAATCGGGGTAACACGTTAATTATTAGAGATTTTAATTACCCGGACATAAATTGGGATAGAGGGACTGGTACTTCAGCAAAGGGAATCCGGTTTTTGAATGTGTTAAATGACACCTTTATGTCACAACTGGTACAAGGACCAACTAGAAAGGATGCTTGTCTGGATCTCGTTATAACAAACAATGTTAATCTTTTAACCAACATTCAAGTAGGGGAGCATTTGGGAAATAGTGATCACAATATGGTCACTTTTGAAATAAACTCAAAAAAGCAAAAGCATGTGAGGTATGTTAAAACGCAATTTTAAAAAAGCCAATTTTAATAAGATTAGGGCAGCTCTACAACATATCGACTGGCATAAACGCCTTAGTGATAAAAAACACTGAGGATAAATGGAAACTATTCAAACAAATATTAGAAAGGTACATTTCACAGTATGTACCATTGGGTAATAAATATAAAATAAACAAATTAAAACCAATGTGGCTTAGTAGAGAAGTAAGGCAAGAGATTAAAAATAAGAAAAGGGCTTTTAAAGCATTTAAATCGGACAATTCAGAGGCATCCTAAATAAGATATAAGGAAGCCAATAATACTTGCAAAAAGGCAATTAAAGTGGCTAAACTAGAAAATTAGAAATTGATAGCCAAAGAATGCAAAACCAACCCCAAAATTTTTTTCAAGTGCATTAATTCTAAAAAAAAAAAAAAAAATGAAAGTGTAGGTACACTGAAAACAGAGATGGGTCTGTTAGTCAATGAAGACCAGGAAAAGGCAGAAATTTTAAATAACTTTTTTTCTTCAGTATTAATGAGGATCCTATGGCAAGAGATATGCAAATGATTGCTGCAACAAACTTGCAGATAACTTGTGATTGGATAACTCGAGACAAGGTGCTACAGCTATTAAAGAAAATTAATGTAAATAAATCTCCGGGGCCTGACGGTATCCACCCACGAGTACTTAAGGAGCTAAGCGGGGAAATAAGTGAACCTCTGTATTTAATTTTTCAAGATTCTTTTGTTTCAGGTATTGTACCGGAGGATTGGAGGAAGGCAGATGTTGTTCCTATATTTAAAAAGGGTTCAAAATCCTTGCCTGGAAATTATAGACCTGTGAGCTTAACTTCTGTGACTGGGAAATTATTTGAACGGCTATTAAGGGATAATATTCAGGAATTCATTGGGAAGAACTGTGTTATTAGCAATAATCAGCATGGTTTTATGAAACATAGGTCATGTCAAACTAACCTAATTGCATTCTACGAAGAAGTAAGTAGAAATATAGATCAGGGTGTTGCAGTGGATGTGATCTACTTGGATTTTGCCAAGGCATTTGATACGGTTCCTCACAATAGGTTAGTCTTCAAACTAAAAGAAATTGGTCTAGATGAATATTCTTGTTCTTGGGTAGAACATTGGCTTAAGGATAGAGTACAACGAGTTGTCATAAATGGTCAATTTTCAAGCTGGACAAAAGTGGTAAGTGGTGTCCCTCAGGGTTCTGTTTTGGGACCGCTTCTATTTAACATATTTATAAATGATCTTGAAATGGGCATTGAAAGCCATGTATCAGTGTTTGCAGATGACACAAAACTTTGTAAAGTAATAAAATGTGAGCAGGATATTGCCTTGCTGCAGAGGGATTTGGATAGATTGGGGGACTGGGCACTAAAATGGCAGATGAAATTTAACGTAGAAAAATGCAATGTTATGCACTTCGGGGAGCAATTTACACCCTAAATGGTAGTGAACTAGGGATAACCACACACAAGAAGGATTTGGGAATTGTTATAGACAATAAATTAGGTAGCAATATGCAATGTCAATCTGCCGTTGCTAAGGCCAGTAAGGTTTTGTCATGTATAAATAGGGGCATAAATTCTCGAGATGAAAATATAATTTTGCGAGGGCGGGGCCTGGCAGCCGACTGAGGCAGACGTGTGTCGCAGGGGCTCCTCGACAAAACCTGAAATTATACGGATTGAAGGGGGATTTCACCCGATTTTCAACTACACAATCGCCTAATATACCTGCACTTACTGTGCCAGCAGTCTGACCAAGTCTTGGAGGAAAATACCAGGCACACAACGCAAGCTGCCCCAGAAGCCTACAGTGTCAAGTGTAGGGGACGTCCGCTCCTTCACTTCACCTCACTATCCTAGCGTTTTGGGCCCTGTTTCCCCCCCCCCCTTTGGACCGGTGGGGGTTATCCCGGTCCCCACTGGCATGCCGATCTGACGCACCAGCACACTGCAAACCCTGTGGGATCACACACCCGAGATAATATAGCCGTATGGTGAGCTCGAAGAAGTCATCCAAGATGGCAGTCGTGCCTACTCCATACGCGCGCGCCTCGTGGCAGCAAGAAGGAGACCCTCCTGAGTCCTGACACAATGCAGCAATCCATGAAGCGGCTGGAGGAGATATTTACTCGCTTTTGGGAAAACCTTGAAAGTCGCACAGCACCAGCATCCTGCCAAGCTCAAGAAGACAGCCTGGTAAGAGGGTCCCCTCCAGACAGAACCCCTACTCACAAACTTACATTGCCAACCGCAAGCCTGACCAAGCAAAAGGCCGCCAAGAGCATAACCCTGACACATCACCCACGCAAACAGAGGGCACCCCGTCACCGACAGCGACAGCCTACCGGGACCCCCCACTACTCCCAAAGGGGGGCAGAACGGGACTCTAAGAGATCCAGAGCTCGTGGCTCGCTGAAGCGGTCAGTCGAACATCCCTGGGGACTGAGGATTATCTGGTCCCGCTCACACTGTGACACTACGTACAGCACCTACCTTGCTCCCAGTGAATGCCTCCCAAGTCTGGGCATAGGGTAACTCCAACTGTGCAGCCCTACCACCGCTGGTACTGCCTAGCAGTTTCTGGATGCCGTCTCCCCCCCCCCCACAGGCAACTGCAGACCATGTTCTGTTATAACTAATGTTTTCAATATGTGCACTCTCTTGCTTCATTTATATAATATGTTCCTTTTTGTGGTAGCAAAAACTTATACTCTTTTACACATGGCCGGCCCAGTGGCATACTCAGTCTGATTTAACTAGAATTGTCAGCACGTAATAACTCACTCGTAAAAGCGCCTGTTAATTTTCATGTACGACTAAATAATAACACAAATGTGCATGACTCTCATATACCCCTGTGTAATACATAAATGTAAAACACTGGAGGATTGCCTTTGGGGTACCTCACAAGCGAATGTCATTTGTCCACACACGGCAGAAAATATAATTTTGCCTCTTTATAAATCGCTGGTAAGACCACACCTTGAATATGCTGTGCAATTTCGGGCACCTGTTCTAAAGAAAGATATCATGGCACTAGAAAAAGTGCAGAGACGAGCATCAAAATTGATAAAAGGAATGGAGCATTTTAGTTACGAAGAAAGGTTAAAAAATTTAAATCTCTTTAGTTTGGAAAAACGACGCCTGAGAGGGGATATGATAATATTATACAAATATATTCGGGGCCAGTACAAACCATTATCTGGAAATCTATTCATAAACAGGGCTATACATAGGACACGAGGTCACACATTTAGGCTTGAAGAAAGGAGATTTCATCTAAGGCAAAGAAAAGGTTTTTTTACAGTAACAGCAATAAGGATATGGCATTCTTTGCCTGAAGAGGTGGTTTTGTCAGAGTCTATACCAGGTATAGGCAACCTTCGGCACTCCAGATGTTTTGGACTACACCTCCCATGATGATTTGCCAACATCATGGGTGTAAGAGCATTATAGGGGATGTAGTCCACAACATCTGGAGTGCCAAAGGTTGCCTATCTCTGGTCTATACAGATGTTTAAACTGCAATTGGATAAATACTTGCAAAAACATATCATACAGGGATATAATTTCTAATTAGTGGGGTAATAGCTGCTTGATCCAAGGAGACATCTGACTGCTATTTTGGGGTCAAGAAGGAATTTTTTCAAAATTGGAAGCGCTTCAGACTGTGTTTTTTGCCTTCTTATGGATCAATAGCAAAAGCATATGTGAGGAAGGCTGAACTTGATGGACGCAAGTCTCTTTTCAGCTATGTAACTATGTAACTATGTAACTATGTGCCTTCATCAGGGCCTACAACATAATGAGTCGCCATTCATCATTTATAAAGGGGATAGGAATACTGGGCAACCTCCCATATACTGATAAGGAACACTTATCTAACATGGGATCTAATCATGTGTCGGTGGTAATCCATTAAAGAGGGAGGATGAACAGAAACTCCCAGTGTAACATCTACATAGAAAATAGAAAGAAAATAAAAAGGATAGAACGTAAACCGGTCCTTAGAATGGCCGGACTAATACGTTAGAGACAGACAATGGTCAAGGGATAGCCGAGGTCAAGGAAGCCAGAAATACACAAATACCTTTTAACAAGCCAAGACAATGGAACCAGAAATCAATGTAGTCAGGAATAGCCAGGGTCAAAATACCGGAAATCACAATAACAGCAAGGAAGAACGCACTCTTGGGAACCACGACAGGGCAAGGTACTGGGGTGAATCAGGGATTTAAATATCCCTCTCTAGGCTGTGATTGGTCAGAGGGTGACCTCAGACACCAGAACGTGCGTGTGCGTTGGCGCCGTGACGTCACATGCAAGTTGCTATAACCTTGGGGGGCGGAGCCATTGATGGCCGCGACCCATGTTCGGCGCCATCTTTGTTTTGGGCACATTGACCAGAAGGCTCGCGACCGAGCAGGTAAGCTCAGCTTGTCGGCGTGGTCATGCACAGACGCGCCATGCGTCGAGCCGGGAGCCGTGACAAAATGTTACATATAAACATAGAATGTGACTAGTCTGCCCAATTTTCTAAATACTTTCATTAGTCCCTGTCCTTATCTTACATCTAGGATAGCTTTATGCCCAAGTCATATTATGTCAAAGTCATGTAGGAAGAACAGTATACTTTAATATTAGAAGTTCTAATGAGAAAAAGCATTACATTGTTGAAATATTTTTCGACTATTTCATTAGCCCTCTATTGGATTACTTATTGGAGTGTAGTTCGCCATCTAGTGGGAATTTGTAATAGGGCGGGATTGAAGAATTTTGGAATTTCTATATGGGAAAGTGGTATAAACCATTGGTTTTAGCACGTATTCAAAGTATAGGATGTAGGAATACTATGTTTATGGATTTTAATATACTAAAAAAAAGTTTTGTTTTGTCAGTGTTAGCTGCTTTTTAAAGTGTTTCTTTTCTTTGCTTAGTTTCGAATCTTTAAATATATTTGAGAAGATGTATTTGATCCTGAAGAAAAGTGAAAATACAAAGTCAATTACTAGCATTTAAACCTTCTTGATGTTCTGCTACTTATAGTTACACAGTTAAATTGGCTGAAGATGTTGGAAAACAGCGGTCAGCTGAAAATTGGTCCTCTATCTTTCAGAACTCATAAACAAACTACTTGTCACACTGTGATGGCACATCTTGCCCTGTACTGCTGGAGGGTTGGTATTGCCACTCCAGAAAGGAAAAGTTGCTGAGCTGGGCAGACATTGGCCCCTCTGCCAGTGCCTTCTTCAAGCAGGTATGTCCCCTCTGCCAGTGCCTTCTTCAAGCAGGTATGTTCCCTCTGCCTACACTGTCCTCAAGGCAGATAAGAGACTCTGCCTACTCCGTTCCCCAGGTAGGTAAGAGACAAGACTTTTTCACTGCCTTAAAAGAACAATATAGGCTCTTACGTTTATTGAAGTGGTATGGGTGCAGTGTCCGTGTCCCTCTTAGTCCCCAGTGGTCTGGCTGCAGTGCCCCTGCCCCCTCTTTTAGAGAAACTGCAATGATCACCTTTCAGAACTAAGACTAAGACTGTCTCTAGAAGCTGTCAATCAGACATTAGGCTGCCGTGTTGGATGACATCGGAGGAGGCGGAGTGCCGACCCAGCGTCAAGGGAGATCGGCGCTGGAATCGCTAAGTTAGTATTTATTTTTTAACCCACAGGGAGGGGGGAGCAGAGGGCTCTCTAGTGTAAGGAATGCAGCATTGTATTCCTTACAGTATAGAATCCCTTTAAAAATGTGCTAGAGGTTAACAGGCCAAGTGATTAAGTTCTAAGGACCAGCAGTACTTAAAGGAACACTATAGTCACCTAAATTACTTTAGCTAAATAAAGCAGTTTTAGTGTATAGACCATTCCCCTGCGATTTCACTGCTCAATTCACTGTCATTTAGGAGTTAAATCACTTTGTTTCTGTTTATGCAGCCCTAGCCACACCTCCCCTGGCTATGATTGACAGAGCCTGCATGAAAAAAAAACGGGTTTCACTTTCAAACAGATGTAATTTACCTTAAATAATTGTATCTCAATCTCTAAATTGAACTTTAATCACATACAGCAGGCTCTTGCAGGGTCTAGCAAACTATTAACATAGCAGGGGATAAGAAAATCTTAATTAAACAGAACTTGCAATAAAGAAAGCCTAAATAGGGCTCGCTTTACAGGAAGTGTTTATGGAAGGCTGTGCAAGTCACATGCAGGGAGGTGTGACTAGGGTTAATAAACAAAGGGATTTAACTCCTAAATGGCAGAGGATTGAGCAGTGAGGCTACAGGGGCATGTTCTATACACCAAAACTGCTTCATTAAGCTAAAGTTGTTCAGGTGACTATAGTGTCCCTTTAATACACCTTTGGAGAGAGCCCCAATAACGGAGAACAATTCCCAGATTTTACTAGTAACATGACGTAAAGTCATGATTTTATTAAAGACACGGAGGCGAGTATTATGCATAACTCTTTCTTTATTTCCTCAGCAGCAAAGATAGAGGAATATAAATATTGTCAAAAATGAAAGAAAAACTGTATAGGCATAATGGGTAGCCGATCACATGGTAGAGGAAGTGGCTATATAAGTCCTGTGTCTCCCACAATCCCCCTCTTTCTTGCAAAAACCGAAGACCAGGTAAGAAGAACGATGTCCTACTTGATCAGCACAGGAAACAGGAACAATGCGACAACATCAAGCTAAAAAAGACAGAGAAATATGGTAATTTCCAGACTCAAAACTGTAGACTTACCAAACAACATTGTAAGTAGTCACAAACAATAAACTGGATTCTGAAATACAAAAGATAAATAATTAGTAAACATAATAAGACGTACCAAACCATCCAATCATATAAATAAACATATATAATCAATACATACCTAATTGAACAGCAAAAACCCGTAGAGTCTCAAGCATCTCGTATCCCCATTCCACACCGGGAGGGCGGGAGGGAATAATACCCGCCTCCGTGTCTTTAATAAAATCATGACTTTACGTCATGTTACTAGTAAAATCTGGGAATTTTATTAAAGACACGGAGGCTCATATTATGCAAGTTCAAAGCTGTGCAACTATTCGAGATGCGATGTGTTCAATAGGTCTGAAATAGAAGTCTCTAAAAGTCGATTCTCTGGACCAATCTGCCGCCCGCATGATATCCTCCAGACGACACCCGACTGAGGAGGCTTTAGAAGCCATCGCTCCTCGTACAGAATGGGGCGTAAACACAGAGGTGTCTATACCCGCAGAGGATAACAGTTCACGTATCCAACGTGCCAGGGTAGGTGTAGAAACCGGTCGATGAGGCGACTTGAAAGATATGAACAAATCGTGGAGATCGGCAGAGCGAAGGGAACTCATGACATCCAGATAAACTCTGAGACAATCCACCGGACAGAGCGCCGGACAGCCAGAAAACCTGGGATACGAAAAAGACTTGGATGCAGATTTAGTCCTCCTGGATATATCAAAAGTAACACCCTCTGGGGTGAATGCAACGGCGTCCCAATCCATGGCCCTGACGTCAGAGACCCTCTTGCAAGAGATCAAACAGAGTAACATTACCAACTTGGATGACAGTCGTTTCAAAGTCAGCTCCTGATTAGGGTACCATGAGGAGAGGAACTGCAACATCATGTTAACGTCCCAAAAGGCAGAGAAGCGAGGCCGAGGAGGACGAGCAAGGCGGATACCCTTGAGAAGACGACATACAAAAGGATGCCTGCCGACAGGGGAACCATCCAAACCCCTGTGTCCGGCCGAGATAGCCGAGCGGGAGAGGTTAATCGTGCGGTACGCCTTGCCTGAGTCAAACAGGGACGTGAGGAATTCCAGGATCAAAGGTAGAGGGGCAGATACGGGATCCACTGCCCGTTCCATGCACCAACCAGACCACGATCTCCATGAAGTTCGATAGGCAGTTCGTGCGCCTGGGGCCCAGGCGTTATCGAGGAGTAGGAGAGTTGTCTGCGGAACGTCTGGGACAATCCAAGGTCCCCTGAAAGGAACCACGCTATCAGGGGTAGCTGGTGTTATAATACTAGCCCGTGTGGGTTCCCATCCGGGTCTAGAAGGAGGTCCTGGAAGATTGGAATCAACCGAGGATAATCGATCGACAACTCCATCAAGCGGGGAAACCATGGTCGAGATCTCCAAAGCGGGGTGATTAGCGCTACACGACAGTCGTGGCGAACCAGTTTCGAGATCGTGCGCGCTATCATGTTGAATGGAGGAAATGCGTATAGCAGACCTCGCGGCCATTCTTGAAGGAAGGCATCGGTCGCCATCGCTGCCGGATCCGGCCTCCAACTGAAGAACTTCGGCAGTTGAGTGTTCAGTCGAGATGCGAACAGATCCATCTGGAACTTTCCCCACAACATGTCCAGGCTCTGGAACACCGAAGTGTGTAGACGCCAATCTCCAGAGTCTCTTAAGTGTCTGGAATTCCAATCCGCTCCCGAATTGTCTAGTCTCGGAATGTGTTCCGCTGTTACCGAAACGTTGTTGAAGAGGCAGAATTGCCAGAAATCTTTCGCCAGAATTGCCAACATCTTGGACTTCGTACCCCCCAGGTGGTTTATGTAGCGGACCGCTGATACGTTGTCCATCTTGAGGAGAACGCAGCAATTCGCCCGTCCTGGGGTAAGGCTGCGGATCGCGAAAGCCCCAGCCAGGAGTTCCAGGCAGTTGATGTGCAACGATTTCTCCACGTCGGACCATCTGCCTCCTGTGGAAACGTCGCCACAACGAGCACCCCAGCCGTGCAAGCTGGCATCGGATTCGATCACTACGTCCGGGATGGAGCCGAAGATGGCTCTCCCATTCCACGCCTCCATGTGTGCTAACCACCACACCAACTCGTCTCTGGACTCTGCGTCCAAGCGTATCCGAGACTCGTAGGAGTGACCTGACCGAAGGTGTGACCCTTTGAGTCGTTGGAGGGCCCGGTAGTGTAGTGGGCCCGGGAAGATCGCCTGAATAGAGGCCGCGAGAAGGCCAATTATTCTCGCCAGCTGTCTGATGGACAAGTCTGCGACACGCAGAGCTCTTCGAATCTCCTTCTGAATGGCCTTCACCTTGGAACTCGGTAGAAACAGGAACTGTTGGACGGAGTCCACTCTGAACCCCAGGAACTCTATGGACTGGGCGGGATCCAGGACCGATTTGTCCCAGTTGATCAGAAAACCCAACTTCTGTAGCAGGGCGGTAGTCCATTCCAGGTGTAGAAGGAGATCCTCCTTCGATTGGGATAAAATCAGAATGTCGTCCAGGTAAACAATGAGGCGAACCCCTCGGGTACGGAGGAACGCCACCACAGGCTTCATAAGCTTGGTGAAGCACCAGGGAGCCGAAGAGAGACCGAAAGGCAGGCAGGTGAAGCGCCAACGCCGCCCGTGCCATGTGAAATGGAGATAATCTCTGAATTCCAGAGCAATGGGGACCGTGAAGTAAGCGTCCTTCAGGTCTAGTTTGGCAAGCCAGTCCGACTGGCGCAGAAGGTCCCTGAGGCAGTGTATACCTTCCATCTGGAAGTGTTGGTAACGTAGGAAGGCGTTGAGGGGACGAAGATTTATTACAGGGCGAACTCCGCCTCCTTTCTTGGGCACCAGGAACAGATTGCTCGTAAAGCCCTTGGCGGCGAATGGCAGTTCCTCTATAGCGCCCTTGGAGAGCATCTCTCCGACCTCCGCGGAGATCATCTCGTCTTGTTCCCGTGGAAGGGACAGTTCTCTGGAGGAATAAAACTGGACAGGCACTGAAACAAAATCTAGGCGATACCCCTTTACACACTGCAGAACCCAAGCATCCGAGGTGAGCTTCGTCCACTCTCGGTAAAATAAGGCCAGCCTCCCTGCTACCTGAACGGGAGGGAAAGAAAGGGTACTCACCGTAAGGACGTCTGCTGGTGGTACCACTGCGGGGGTATCTGGAGCCCCAAGCCCGACCTCTGGCTGGGAAGAAGGGAGGGGTCCTTTGGTCTTGAAATCCCCGGGAGGGAAAAAAGGAACCTCTGGTAGCGCGGAATGCGCCTCGGAAACCCCGGCCGGGTGGACGGTTCCTGCTACGCCCGGCCCCACCGAAAACCTTAGGCGCGAACACGCGTTTCATGCTCGCCTGCGCCTTGTCAATCGCTGTGAAGGTCTTGACATACGACCCCATGTCCTTCACGAAGGAGGTACCAAACAGTAAACCCTCTTCAGTCGGGTCAGGTTCCGCCACAGTCATAGTGGCCAGCTTAGGGTCTATTTTTAATAATATCGCCTTACACCTTTCCGTAGACATCGCCGTATTGGCGTTCCCCAGCAAGCATATGGCCCGTTGGACCCAACCTATGGCCACGTCTACGTCCAAAACAGAATCCCCAGCTTTAGCAGCATCTAGAAGCTCATAGAGCTTCGAGAGGGGTCCCAGTGTATCCAGGATCTTGTCCTGGCATCCCTTCAGGGAATTGTCAAGACCCTTTTTGGGCTTCCAGCCCGACTTACCCAGGAACTGGGCAATCTGTGGGTCAATATCTGGGGTTTTGCCCGCAGCGCCCGGGAGAGAAGGGCGTGGGCATTCGGCCCGTAGTTTATTGCGGTCTTCTCTGGAAAGGGGTGTGCGGATACGTTTGGCCACATACTGGGCAATATGATCCGGGGGGACCCATTCAGCGGACCGGGGGTGACGCAGGTCGTCTGGGTCGAACAGGGGGTTACCCTGAGGATCAAGGATCGTTTTGTCATCCCCAGAGGGGCCTAATACTGGACCCCTGGCCTTGGCGGAGGACTCTGATGGGTTAACGCCCGTAAGGGGCAAACCCTCTCCAGATACATCATCATCATCAAAGGAGTCATACTCCATATAGTCGGATTCCTCCTCCACACTCCGGTCGGTATCCGACCCATCATCAAGGGCTCTAGCCCGTTTCCATAATCTAGCCTTTTTAGCCCGGCCAGGGGCTCTTTTGCGCGTGGGGTGCGCGCCATCTGTGACCGCCTCAAGCGTGTCAGTCATGGCAGGTAGAACCTGCATCGAGGAGTGGGAGCCGACATGTTTGGACTTGGCCTTTGCCTTACGGGCTCCAGGCACAGTCTGAGCAGGGGAGGGGGACCCCACACCCGTAGGGGCGGGGGAGGCCAGAGCAGGCAAAACCAGGGAGTGCATGGATTGCGAAAAAGAAGTAGTAACAGCCCCCATGGCCGAGGCAATAGCCTTCTGAATGGAGGAGGCCATAGTGGCTTCCAGCATGGCCTGAAACTCTTGGGAGGCCATACCACCCTCAGCACTGTCTGAGTGAAAATCCCCAGGGGGGCCTGTAGGCCCATCCTCCCTATCCTGCATGATGTAAAGCTGTAGTGGCAACTAAAGAAAATAAACCGCTAAATGACACTAAGGTGAATAAAGGAGAGCAAAGGGTTGAGTAACCCACAGAAAGCGATACACACAGACCGTCTAGCGTTCCCAGGGGACCCGGCAAAGCAAAGGTGACCGCACGGCAGCACAGGGGAAGGATCGAGGTCCGCCCAAGATGGCCGCCGCACGTGAGGGAAGGCGCACGCGACCGGGCACCCGGCGGGGGAAGGGGCTCATGCACCCGACCTGCCGAGCCCGCCCGCGAGCGGGGAAGAATGCGTGCGCAGCCGCGGACGAAAACAGAGCGGTCGCGGCAAAAGCACAGAGCCGGGAGCCGTGCGGAAGCACGAGGAGGAGGGAAGGGCAGGCTACAGGAATCCCCGGGTAGGGGGAAGAGCACTAAGGGGTCCCAGGGGGAACGCTAGCGGCAACAGGTAAAAACTGTACAAGCCATAAATCAGTATACAACGAAAAATCAATACAAGTAAACGATCAAAATTGAGTCAGAGAGAAGCAAAAACACTTATCTGTCTGAGGAAGCAGCAAAGAAAGAGGAGGATTGTGGGAGACACAGGACTTATATAGCCACTTCCTCTACCATGTGATCGGCTACCCATTATGCCTATACAGTTTTTCTTTCATTTTTGACAATATTTATATTCCTCTATCTTTGCTGCTGAGGAAATAAAGAAAGAGTTATGCATAATATGAGCCTCCGTGTCTTTAATAAAATTACCTCATCGAGGTAAAACCCCCTTAAATGCTTTATTTTGAAATGCACCTTTAAATAACATTTATATATATATATATATACCATCTTTCCCCGAAAATAAGACAAGGTCTTATGTTATGTTTTACCCCGAAAAGCACACCAGGGCTTATTTTCAGGGGATGTCTTATTTCAGGGAAAAACGTGTGCTAGAAAGCAGGTCTACGTTTGAACATAGATTAGCTTACTTGCTTATTGAATAACACAAATTTATGTTCGGGGAAACTTCTCCGAACATAGATTAGTTTACTTGCGAAAGGAATACGGCAAATATATATTCAGGGAAATGTACCCGAACATAGTTAAGCTTACTCGCTAATGGAATCTCACAAATCTATGTTCAGGGAAAATTCCCAGAACATAGATTAGGGAGCGACAAGGGCTTATTATCGGGGTAAGACTTATTTCAGGAGCATCCACTGAAAATAAGCTAGGGCTTACTTTCGGGGGATGTCTTATTTGCGGTTGAAACATGCTACTTGTAGTTAGCATTGAAGAAACAGCACCCATAATAACACACCAGATAAATAATACAATACAACGTTTTGCATCATTAAGTCTCTGATGTACATGCAAGGTACATAAACCACTGGAGTTAGTCTGTCTTCCTGTCAAGTGTGAAAGAAATTTTGGGACGGTTGGGGATTCAGACTAATTGGTTTGGTCACATGTGAAACAATTCTTATTGCAATGCCCCCCCTCCCCCCTCTGTTTTGTTTTGTTCCTAAATCAATACTCCAAAGTTTAAAGTCACTGCAAAAAAAAAAAAAAAAAGCCAGTATTTCTAAGCACTTCCATATGCAGATGCAGACCTCCTGTGGGTCTCCGCACAGGTCTCAACTGTTTTTTCTAAATTCTTTATTTTTGGAGTGCATGGAAATATAACAAGCGGGCTCGTCATGCCCCAACAGAATTAATAAGTATTAGATAAAACATATGTTAACAGTTGGTCAGCATGTAAAAAAACAGCACAATTTTAATAGAGCAACATATCCAGTTTGAGTGTTCCTGTGTAAACGATCTATACTTTACATGCTTGTTGGCAGGAACTTTCTAGACATGCAGTTTAAAAGATTGCGGTCCATTAGAGAGGGAGTGCTTGCTACCGGAAATATCGGCTAGGTAGTATGAGATGCCTCTCTATGTGTAGGTCACGTTGAGAGATAAGAAAATAAAATAAAAGAAAATTAAACAGGCTGAAATCTTTTTGCTAGTATCTACTAAGCTTATACCACTGGGACTCCCACACCCAACATTGCTAGCAGTAAAACATGTAAGGCAAGTAGGCAGTTTAGTTGGTGTCAGGGATCATGCTAAAAAACAAAAAAACAAAACAAAAAAAAAATGGTTAAACATTTGAATAGAGTACGTTAATCAAGCTCAGGAGATTTTGGGACTCATCCTCAAGGATTTGGGCACCAAGTAGCTTCGGGTCATCTACTGAAATAGCAGGTGGTCGGCGTCTGGTATGCGTGTTGTCTCTCATATAGGGGTTCTTCAACCTACTCCCCTTCTGGGCACTGCTCGGAGGTAGCTATTGAGTCTTTCAGAGGGAACTCCGTTGCGTCTCCTGTGTGGGGTATTTCGTAGCTTCCAGCCCTTGTCGGGGTTTATGATGCCTGTAGTTGGGTAACGGTCAGAGGTGGCAGCACTATGGGGGCGAGGTGGATACTCCCTCCAGCCCCAGGCCTGTGTGGGAGCCGACATCTCTGGTCCACGGACCCAGTTGCCCTGGTGGACTGAGTCCCTCCCGGTTCGGGAACGACAGGGGGCTCCGGTGGTGTGTCGCCGCCCGCGGCGGGGAGTCCTCCGTCGATGTGGACGATGTCTCAGAGTCAAGCCCATGGTGGCCCTCAGCCCAGGTAAGCCAGTGGCAGGAAATACGGGCTTATGAGTAACAGTTAGGCCCAAGGGAGTTCTCCGTGCCCTCCCGCTCTCACCCCTCTGAATGTCCATCCGTGTTTGGGGTGGCAACGGAGCTCTGCGGTTCTCCAGAGCGTCCTAGAAGCCTCTGTAGGAGTCAGTCCATGGAGCTATGAGGGGATGTGTCAGGCTGTTGTTCGATGTGGGTCGGCTGATCGCCCTGGGTCCACTCTCGGCCTTGCACCTTAGAGGCATTGGCATCCGCCATCTTGTAGAGTGTGGTTGCCGTTGAACAGGCGGTAGGCACTTGGAGCGATTATGCAGGTTACTCCAGTGGGAACTGGGATAACCCCCACTGGTCCAGAGGAGGGGGGAAGAGGGGAAAGAGTAGGAGTTTTGCTTTGCAGGGTGAGTGGAGTGAGGAAGTTGACCATACCTCCCCACTCAGGCGCTGATAGGCCTTAAACTCTCAAACAGTTTTTTCCTCATCTTGTACAAAAAGAACCAGGTCATTTGCATGTCAGACTGATTCCACCCAAAAGGATGGAACAGATCTAAAATGCAGGCCAGCTCTGTCTGCACTGGAAATACAGCAACCCCAGAAAATTGTTTCAACCTGGTTAGCCATCGTCAGTGAGATATAGCCGATATCCCTCTAGGTACCATGAGTTCCACGTCCGGATTACCCTTTAACCCCTTAAGGACACATGACATGTGTGACATGTCATGATTCCCATTTATTCCAGAAGTTTGGTCCTTAAGGGGTTAAACTTATGGAGAGCTAAAAACAAGGTGCAAGAGAATACTGAGAACTTGCATATAGCTTGCCTTTTTCCACAATTAGATGACTTGCTTTACAATCCTTACAGTTGAAATTGTGCATTTTCTAAGTCATAAATTGTAACTAATCATTGCTGTCAAGACCTATCTATAGCAACCCTTTGAGCATGCCCGGACTGGGCATCTGACCATGGGCCAAGGCCGGCAAGGGAGGTCACAGGATCCAGCTGTTTTCCATGATGGGCCGGCCCACTTGCACAGATATGTGCCGGCTGGGGAGGGAGAGGAGGACCTGGCGGAGCTCTATCTTGCAGCTCCGCCAGGTTCCTTTTGCAAGATCCGGAAGTGTTACCATGGCAACGCCCGATTGCACGAGAGCAAACTCTAGCCCGCATGCTAGAGTTCACTCACCACTAGGACCACCAGGGAAGGTGTAAGAGTGCAGCCCCCCCCTCCCAGCTACCACTGTGCCGGTCACCCCCTACAGGTAAGAAGGGAGGGGGGGAATATAATGCCTGCTTATTTTGTTTGTTTTTTACCGCTCCACAACACACAATCCCTTCTAACATTCACACACATCACCCACAGCACCCTCTCAAACATACACAGCACCCTCACACACAACACCCTCACACACACAATACTTCCAGACATATTTATAATTATATATATATTTACTACACACACTACAGCACCCCTCACAAACACTGCACCCCTCAACACATTATATTCCAGACACACACTAGATCCCTTACCCAACTCTGGATCATCTACACACATACTAGATCCCTATATACACTCTGGATCCGTTATATACACACACTCCCTAGATCTCCTATACACATTCTGGGTCCTTCAAACACACACACACACTTAACATACACACACACACACACACACACACACACACACTACACTCCTAAACACACTCTCTACAACCCCTACATCGCCTATACACACACACACACACACTTGCTACATCCCCTATACACACATTCTCTACAGCCCCTAGCCACATATGCATTACATCACAAACACAACACAACTAAAACCGACCTTTTTACACAATAGCACACCACAATCAGCTCACTCTACACACATGCAATCCCACAAGCAGTCTCCAAACACATGCACAATAGCCAATACTTATTTCCTGGCCCTTTTGTCTCCTGGTATCCATTTATAGAGACACCAGAGACAAGTTGCAAGGAAACACAGTGCAAGCATGTTATTAAATTTGCTTGCACTAGGCAGAACAAATACAGGGCTTTTTTTCTCATGCTAGAGCTCTTCAGCAGAGCTCTGCGCATGGTCTACCCTGGAAGACCCTCTCTGCCCCGCCCCCTTTTTACTGGGCCACTGTGATAAAAAAAATGCCTGGGCCGAATTTTTTTCCCAGTCCGGCCCTGCCTTTGAGTGTTCCGAATCTCAGCTCTCACTGCAACAATGAAATAAGCATGCTGTTGCTGGTTTCCCTGGATCCTACATTATGAGATGAGTATGTGAAAATGAATATACTCACAACTCATCCAGGTCTACTCTTGCACTGAGAATAAAATTCTCAAAGTACAAGACCTGACCACCACGTGGTTCTTTTTATTATAAGCATTTATTTGAGAAGCTTCATTTTCGTAAATGTTTAGTTTTAATAGATCAAAAAATGGTAACACAGCAATGACTTTGTAAGTCAAAGTAAAATGAATTGCCTCCAATACAGGAGTTTAAAAAAAAAAAAAGTATGCAGTATCAATGTTTTAAGTTAGAGACATTTCTAAACTATATCTTATTCATTTATAACTTTTTTTTCCTCACAAAATTTCTGTGTGATCATGCACTGTTATCACATTGTCTGTAAAATATTGGTTTAAATGGAAAACAGGAGCACCTTAAAAATGTAAACTTATGTCAGAAGTTTCTTATTACAATAGTTTAGGATTTAAGATAATACGGGTGAAAATTTCAACAGGATAATCGTTTTGCTATCATTCTTCTCAAAATTCTCTGACATTACCAATTCTAAGCTTGATATCTTCCCAGCAAAGCTTACCAGATATTTCACTAGAAGTGCTTCACTTTCTTCAAGATGAGGGGTTGAGGGAAGTGAGACACGGTGATCTGGGTTTAGAACAGTAAGATTGACAGGGTTATTCAATAAAGTGAAATTTCAAAGTGAATTTTACATTTAAGGACAGAGTAGCTGAAAGGAAAGCATAGCTCTCAGAAAAGGTTTCCAGTTCGTAAATACGCTTTGAATTCTCACTTTAGTAAATAACCCTGTATGGATGAAAAAAAAAGCTGGTGATAAACCCTTATCTGGCTATTACCATTGAACAATTGGTTAACTCTATACATTAATGGAACACTATAGGGTAAGAAACACAAACGGGGGCGCTAGATTGGGGTGACCGGCAGGAGGTGGGCGCACAGCGCTCCCTCCTGCCAGGCACTCTGTGTAGTGTGGCCGAACGGAGCAGTGAGCGCTGCGGTACAGGAACTTATGTTTCCTGTACCCGACCGGACTGACAGGAAGTGCTCACTGAGAGAGCACTTCCTGTCAGTTCAGCCGGATTCAGGAAACTGAAGCTCCTGTACCGCGGTCCGCTCGGCCACGCTACATGAAAAGTAGGACATACAGCGGGGACAAAAGGGGGGAGATAGAGGGGCACTAATGGGGGGGGGGGGGGAAGGAAAACTATGGGAGGAGGGAAAGGAGGAAAACTATGGGAGGGGGGAGAAGGAAAACTATGGGGGGGACAGGGGAAGGGGAAAATAATGCTATGGGACAGGGGGGAGAACACTAGAAAAGAGGGAGGGTTGAGGAACACTAGGGGGGGGGAGAGAGAAACATTAAGGGGGGGGCACTAAGGTGCAGGGGAGGGAAGGGAAAAATGAACACTGGGGGTAGTGGGGGAACCACTAAGAGAAGGGAGATGAACACTAAGATGGGGGTGGGAGGAACATTAAGGTGAATGGGGGGGGCACTAAGAGACAGGGGAGGAAGTGGACAAGAACACCAAGGGACATGGAAGGGAGAGGACCATTAAGGGACGGGGAGGGGACCACTATTGGACATGGAGGGGAGAAGAGAGGAACACTAAGGGACATGGAGGGGAGAGTGGCACGAGGAGGGCCTGAGTGGGGAAAAGACACACAGAGGGACATGAGGGGGGAGAAAGACACACAGATGGGCCTGGGGTGAGAAAGTCCACAGAGGGGCCAGTGAGTGGAAATACAAAGGGACTGGGGGTGAAAGACACAGAGGGGCTGGGGGGAGATAGACGCGCTGGTGGTGAAAGAGAAAAACACAAAAGGAGCTGGTAAGAGTAAAAGACACAAAGGGTCTGGGAGAGAAGGAGACACTGTGGCTGGGGGGAGAAAGAAACAAAGGGGTGTAGTAAGAGATACACAAGGGAGGTGTAAAACACACAATGGGGAAAAATAGGGGATAAGACACTAAAGGGGTAAGACATTTTAAAAAGGGGATAAGTAACAAAAGGCAGGTTAAGAGGGACACAGGTGATGATGCTTTGGGGGGGGAGGGGGGGAGAGGAGGGCTCCAAAATCATCTTCGTCTGTGTACCCAAAAATCCTTGCACCGGCCCTGCCAATCTGCCTCCTTTGCTGACCATTATTATTATTTATATAGTGCCAGCAAATTCCATAGCACTGTACAATGGGATCCGAATTGATGATCACTATGATGAGATGCTTCAGGAAAGCATTGGATTGACTGAGATTGTCAATTCTGATAAACACAGCCAAGGAGGCGGTGTGGGGGGGTGAAGCCAAATGCCAACCTGGTCAGTCAGCATCTCCTCATAGAGATGCATTGAATCAATGCACCTCTATAAAGAAAGTTCAGTGTCTCCATGCAGAGCATAAAGACGCTGAATGTCAGTGCTGCACCGTATGCAGTATTGACCCAGGAAGCACCTTTAGTAGCCATCTGAGTGACTGACACTACAAGTGCTCCTGTCTTTTCTCTGAAAAAGGCAGTGTTTACAGCAATAGACCTGCGGGGACATACTATAGGCAGGAGAACAAATACATTAAGCTGTAGTTGTTCTGGTGACTATAGTGTCCCTTTAAATAATCACCGTTTGCTGTTTATTGCATATTTTATCCTTAGAAATGAAAGTGAGATAAATTGACCAACCCAATTTCCGATGACACAGATACAGATACTAAATTCTAATCCTCTATCCCCTGAGTTGCCGGGTGGAAAAAAGTGCTTGCCAATGATCCCTATGTAATACCACACCCAGGGCCGGCGCATCCATAAGGCGGCCTTAGGGCGCACCGGCCCGGAGGCGCAAAAGTCCGGGTGACCGGCAGGAGGGAAGCGCACAACTCACCTCTCCTGCCGGTCACTTCTTGTAGCGTGGCTGAGCGCCAACTGCAGTGCCGCGGACTGTGTGGACACGTCATATCCCTGCTCCCTCTGTAGCACACAGCGCGGCTGGCACCCAGCAGGGGCGGAGCTACCGCCGGCCACCTTCAACTCAGCATGGGAGGAAGTCCTCCCAAGAAGACTGGAGCACGAGAAGGCAGAGAGGAGGGGGGCTGGGCAGGACCAGCTCCTCCAACTCCCAACTACCTCAGGCTGCACTTTGGATCCCAGGTAAGCCACCCTCCTGAACCTGTCTGTCAGTGTGTGTATATGCCTGTCTGTCAGTGTGTCAGTGTGTGTATATGTCTGTCTGTCAGTGTGTCAGTGTGTGTATATGTCTGTCAGTGTGTGTATATGTCTGTCTGTCAGTGTGTGTGTGTGTGTATGTCTGTCAGTGTGTCTGTGTGTGTATATGTCTGTCAGTGTGTCTGTGTGTATGTCTGTCAGTGTGTCTGTGTGTGTATATGTCTGTCTGTCAGTGTGTGTGTATATGTATGTCTGTCAGTGTGTCAGTGTGTGTATATGTCTGTCAGTGTGTCAGTGTGTGTATATGTCTGTCAGTGTGTCAGTGTGTGTATATGTCTGTCAGTGTGTGTATATGTCTGTCTGTCAGTGTGTCAGTGTGTGTATATGTCTGTCTGTCAGTGTGTGTATATGCCTGTCTGTCAGTGTGTCTGTGTGTGTATATGTCTGTCTGTCAGTGTGTCTGTGTGTGTATGTCTGTCAGTGTGTCTCTGTGTGTATGTCTGTCAGTGTGTCTGTGTGTGTATGTCTGTCAGTGTGTCAGTGTGTATATGTCTGTCAGTGTGTCTGTGTTTGTATATGTCTGTTTGCCTGTGTGTCTATGTCTGTGTCAGTGTGTGTGTATGTCTGTCTGTCTGTGTGTCTTTGTGTGTTTGTGTATGTCTATCATTGTGTGTGTTTATCTGTATGTCTGTCAGTGTTTGTGTGTATCTGTATGTGTGTGTGTATCTGTGCGTCTGTCTATCTGAATGTGCATCAGTTTGTGTATAAGTGTATCTGCATGTGTGTATCTTTGTGTATGTGTATCAGTGTGTGGCAGTGTATGTGTATATGTATTTGTGCATATATCTCAGCATTCAAACACCAACACTACACACAAATAAACACCTGCAAGCAAACGTCAACACAACATACAAACACACCCCTGCATTCAAATGTCAACACTACATACAAACACACCTCTGTATCAGACACCAAAATTATATATAAACACTCACCTGCGTTCAAAAACCAACACTACACATAAATGCATGCTTGCATTCAAACACAAACACTACATACAAACACACCCCTACAATCATACAAACATACTCCATACAAACACATGCTTACAGTCAAACACACAAATACTGCTCCGTGCTAAATACAATCCTGCAAGCATGGGGAATCGGTAGAGCCCCAGCTTTCAAAGCATTGTTGAAGTTGCACGACAGATGGGGATCTATCTTTTAGCCATCCTGTGTACATACACAGACCGTCATACAGAGACATACAGTCTGTATGTCTCTGTATGACTGTGTATGTATTCAAAAGGAATAAACGCAGGAAACACTCCAATAGTAAGGATGGTATATTTATTGATAGGTGAACCACCCCAAAGAAAGTGCGACGTTTCGGCTCAGCAGAGCCTTATTGCATGAGCTGAAACGTCACACTTTCTATGGGGTGGTTCACCTACCAATAAATATACCATCCTTACTATTGGAGTGTTGCCTGCGTTTATTCCTTTTGAAGACTTTACTGGTGGATCCGGCGACGTCCGCTTGACACGGTGTCAGGGTACCTGTGGTCTCTACCTCCGAAAGAGGTAGAGACTTAGCTGATCCTGACATTACGACAGGGCCAATGGATCCTGCAAGTACAAACAGTCAGCTGGCTGCTCCTGATCCTAGGTTTGAAGCCATGGATCACAGAATGGATCAGATGGCGCTTGCGCTACAGGCTCTATTAGCTTGTGCCAATAACCCACCAGAGGAGATACGTAATACCCCTGTTTCTCCTGTCTGTTCAGGTCTAGAGGTAACCACAGTGGGTGCTTCTTCTCGCATTACCCCCCCAGTACGCTATGGTGGGGCTCCTGAGAAGTGTCGTGGTTTTTTAAACCAAATTAGTATCCACATTGAATTGCAACCTCGCTCTTATCCTACAGATAGGGCAAAAGTAGGATTTATTATCACCCTACTCATTGAGAAAGCTCTGAGATGGGCCAACCCACTATGGGAGAACGATAACCCATTAGTTTATAACTATAACGCATTTGTAGCTGCTTTTAGAAGAACATTTGACCCTCCAGGTAGAAAGGTTAATGCAGCCCGATTACTGTTGCGCCTGAGACAGGAGAACCGAACACTGGTGGATTATGCACTAGAGTTCAGGTCTCTGGCGGCAGAAATCAAGTGGAATGAGCAGGCGTATATGGATGTATTTTTGAATGGCCTATCTGATGTAATCCTTGATGAGGTTGCTACCAGAGAACTCCCTGTGAATTTAGAGGATTTAATTTCGTTCATCTCTCGTATAGATGAACGTCTAAGAGAGAGACAGAACACTCGAGAGAGGAACCAGAGACCTTCTTTTAGGTTAGCTCCTGCTTTTCCAAGTCCTGACTCCACGATATCTTTGCTTACTGAACCTATGCATATAGGGTATACCCGCCTCTCTGAGGAGGAAAGACAGCACAGGAGAAGAGAGGGTTTGTGTATGTATTGTGGAGCCAAGGGTCATTTACTCTCGAACTGTTCTAACCGCCCGGGAAACGTTCGCACCTAAGTCCCTCTAGAGGACAGGCCTTGGGTGTTTCTATTTTGTCCTCTACTCCTAATTATAAGGATCACAGGCTTCTGCTACCAGTTTCCTTAACTTGGGGGAAGGAAGTAGTAAGGGCTATGGCATTGATAGATTCCGGTGCTGCTGAGAATTTTATCGACCAAGCCTTTGCTAGTAAGAACAATTTTCCATCCCAGCTAAGGGAGACACCTTTGGCCGTTGAGGCCATAGATGGTAGACCACTACTAGACCCTGTTATCTTTCGTGAGACCGTACCCATTGATTTAAATGTTGGTATCCTACACGTGGAGAATTTATCTCTTCTGCTCATTTCGTCTCCTTCTGTTCCCATAGTTCTGGGGTACCCATGGTTGAAAAAACATAACCCTATTATCGATTGGGAGTTAGGAGAGATACTCTCGTTGGGCCAGGGCTGCCAGGATCGGTGTTTGTGCAAGGTTTCTCCATTAGCTAATATTAACATACCGGAGAATCCTACTCAGTCCACAGAAAGACAAATACCAGACCTTTACCTAGACTTAAGGGCAGTGTTTGACAAGAAGAATGCCGATTCTTTGCCTCCACACAGGTCATTTGACTGTAAGATTAAGCTGTTACCCGGCACTATGCCTCGAGGGGCCATGTATATCCTTTGTCTGTTCAGGAAAACTCGGTTCTAGAGGAGTATATTCGGGAGAATTTAGAAAAGGGATTCATCAGGAGGTCTTCTTCTCCGGCCGGGGCTGGGTTCTTTTTCATTAAGAAGAAGGATGGCACGCTGAGACCTTGTATCGATTACCGAGGCTTGAATAAAATAACTGTCAGAAATGCCTATCCTATCCCACTGATTATCGAGTTATTTGATCGTCTTAAGGGCTCCAAAATCTTCACCAAGTTAGATCTCAGAGGGGCTTACAATTTGGTGAGAATCCAGCAAGGTCACGAGTGGATGACGGCATTCAATACCCGGTATGGCCATTACGAATACACTGTTATGCCATTTGGACTATGCAATGCTCCTGCAGTATTTCAAGATTTGATTAATGAGGTACTTAGGGAGTTTCAGCATGATTGTGTTATTGTTTACCTGGACGACATACTAATACACTCTAAGGAGATTGAGACTCACCATAGACAGGTCAGAAAGGTATTACACAAGCTGCTGCAACATGGTCTATATTGCAAATTGGAAAAGTGCAGTTTTGATCAGTCTCAGGTAGACTTTCTTGGATACGTGATTTCTGGGGAGGGTTTTAAAATGGATCCTGTAAAACTCCAATCTATTTTAGACTGGCCCTTGCCCAAAGGACTCAAGGCTATCCAAAGGTTTATTGGTTTTTCCAACTACTATAGGCGCTTCATTAAAGGATACTCCTCTATCATTGCGCCTATTACCAATATGACCAAACAAGGGGCTGATACTAAGTTCTGGTCTAAGGAAGCTCTTGGTGCTTTCAAGACTCTCAAGGAACTTTTTGCCTCGGCTCCCATTCTAGTCCATCCTGATACGACTCTGCCTTTCTTGCTCGAGGTCGATGCCTCTGAGACAGCAGTTGGGGCTGTTCTGTCTCAAAGGTTAGGGGTGGATAAACCGTTACACCCTTGTGGTTTTTTCTCTAAGAAATTTTCTGGGCCTGAGAGCAGATATGACATCGGGGAAAGGGAACTGTTAGCAGTCATTAAAGCCTTAAAGGAGTGGAGACATTTGTTGGAGGGGACCCTACACCCTATTACGATTTTGACGGACCACAAAAACTTGTCCTATATTGGGGAGGCTAAGCGCTTATCCTCTAGACAAGCTCGTTGGTCCTTATTCCTGACTCACTTCAATTATGTACTGACTTACAGACCTGGTTCTAAAAACTCCGATGCATTATCTCGCCAATATGAACCTTCTACTGTACCTGAACCAGTTCTTTCTTCTATAGTTCCGAAATGCAATATCATTGCTAATACGAATCTCAGGATTCATTCTCCATTACTGGCCGAGATCATTAAGTTACAACATCTAGCACCTAAACAGACTCCTGCGGGCCGTCATTTCGTTCCTCCTGCTCTTCAACTGGAACTTTTACAGTGTTTACATAATAGCAAGATGGCGGGACATCCTGGTATTCGCAAAACTTACGCGTTGATCTCTAAGGACTTCTGGTGGCCTGCTTTGCGGAGGGATATTGAGGAGTTCATCGATGCATGTGAAGTTTGTACTAAAACCAAACAACCCCATACGCTTCCATGTGGATTCCTGCACCCCTTGGAGGTTCCAGAAAAACCATGGTCCTGTTTGGCCATGGACTTTATTGTCGATCTACCTATCTCTAAAAGACAGACTGTTATCCTCACCGTGGTTGACAGGTTTACTAAGATGGCACACTTCATTCCCCTGCCTAAACTCCCGTCTTCTCCCGAATTGGCAGAGATATTCGCTAAGGAGATTTTTCGCCTACATGGGATACCCTCTCAAATTGTATCGGACAGAGGCTCCCAATTTGTTTCCCGCTTTTGGAGGTCCTTCTGCTCTCAACTTGGTATTAAATTAAACTTTTCTTCTGCCTATCATCCTCAGTCTAACGGAGCTGCTGAACGTACCAACCAGAAAATCGAACAATATTTACGATGCTTTGTTTCTGTACACCAGGATGATTGGGTCGGTTTGATTCCTTGGGCGGAGTTTGCACACAACAATCTCGTTTGCGATTCTACTCATTCAAGCCCCTTCTTTCATCCGTCTATCCGTCTATTCTTCCTTCGGATTCCCCTTCCCAGGGGGTGCCGTCGGTTGATGTTCATGTTGCCAATTTGAGGAAGTTGTGGGATCAAACTCGACAAATCCTTGTGCACAACTCTATGTTGGTCAAGAAACACGCTGATAAACGTAGAAGGGCGGCTCCGGTCTTTGTTCCAGGTGATAGGGTATGGCTGAGCACGAGGAACATCCGTTTAAAAGTGCCCTCCATGAAGTTCGCTCCTCGTTATATTGGACCCTACAGGGTGCTGACCCGTATCAATCCAGTTGCGTATCGTTTAGCTCTTCCTAATACCTTACGCATCCCGAACTCGTTTCACGTTTCATTGCTGAAACCACTCATATGTAACAGATTTTCCTCCACAATAGTCCCTCCTCGCCCCGTTCAGGTGGAGGGTCAGGAGGAGTATGAGGTTAACTCTATTATTGATTCTCGAATCTCCCGGGGGAGAGTACAATATCTGGTTGATTGGAAGGGATATGGTCCTGAGGAGAGGAGTTGGGTACCTCAGGAGGATGTTCATGCTCCCCGTCTCCGCAGGGCGTATCACTCTCGCTTCCCATCTCGTCCCGGTTCATTCCGCCCGGTGGGCGTATCTGAGAGGGGGGGTACTGTCAGGGTACCTGTGGTCTCTACCTCCGAAAGAGGTAGAGACTTAGCTGTTCCTCCATCCAGACGGTCTGATGGCTCCCTTCCCCGCGGTCTATCCGGTCATGCTAGGCCGGCCGCGAGGGAGTGACTGCCTTTTACAGCATCTAGGCAGGAAGTAGTCATCAGGACACTCCCCCGGAACAACCTGTCAGTCAATGGCTGCAGGACCAATCAGGACGCCTGGAGGCGTGGTTACTGCTCTGAACAGGGTATTTAACAGAGCTTCTTTCATTAGCTCATTGCCCTGTCGTGGTTCTAGCTTGTTCTAGTCACTCAGTGCTTGTGTATTCTATTATCCCTTTTGGTTTTGACCCGGCTTGTTTACCTTACTCTGCTTATCTCTGTTACCCTTGATTCAGCTTGTCTCTCGCTTACCTGTCTTCTGTTACCCTCGACCTCGGCTTGTCTTCGACCATTCTATACTGTACTACTTACGTTAGTCCGGCCATTCTAAGGTCCGGTATACATATCTGGCTACTGTTTGTACTCTGCGTGTTGGATCCCTGTCCCGATCCTGACACACGGAGCATCCACCACCGTGGATGGCCGGAGCATTTACACGGTATCAGTGTGCAGGGTTCTTTGTTTGTCTGTGTATGTATGTCTCTTTATGACTGTCTGTGTATGTATGTCTCTGTATCATTGTGTATGTATGTCTCTATATGCCTATCTCTATGTTTCTTTATGTCTGTGCCTGTGTATGAATGTATGTCTGTGTTTGTACGACAATGTACCTGTATGTGTAGATTGTATGACTGTGTTTGTTTGATTGTGTGCCTTTTATGACTGTGTGTCTGTTTATCTTTGTGACTGTGTGCCTGAATAATTATGTCTGTGTGCTTGTATGGTTGTGTGTCTGTATGTTTGTGTATTTGTGCATGTATGTATTTTTGCCTGTATCTATGTCTATGTGGGAGAAAAAGAGAGATAGATAGGGGCTGGGGGGAAGAAAGAGACAGAAAGGGGCTGGCGGGGAAGTAAGAAATACATAAGAGGGATTGTAGGAGACAGACTAAAGGGGGGTGTAAGGCACAAGGGGGCCAAAGGGGTAAGACTTTCAAGAGAGTGGATATGCAACACTAATGGGGGTAAGAAATTAAAAAGGGGGCTACGAGACACAGAAGTGAAGATGCATTGTTTATTTTGGGGGGTGGGAGGGGGCGTCAAAATGCATCTTCGCCTGTGTAGTCAAAAATCCTAGCACCGGCCCTGACCACACCCTTCCCCCATCAGGTGGTGGTGGTTGTGGTGTTTTAACTAAGAGTTCAGCAAGTATTGACTGCTCTTGATAATGATCCTATTAGCAGCTGGATGTGGGTCTTAACATTACTACTATAGAGAGACCAAGCATTGGTGTCTTCATAACCGCCACACCCAGCAGAAAGTGGAGTCACAATATTTTGTGTGCTTCCTATGTAGTTGTGATTAATTAATTTCAGTGTTTGCTACTTATGATCAGCTGTTAAATTTTCAAACTATATTCATTTTGGTTTTATCTAGTTGACATTTCTAGGTTTCAAACTCATTAACAGCATAAGACGTGCATCATAATCATACCCACTTCCAATACTATGGAATAAATATAGTTATTAACTCGAATAATCAGGGAAACTTTTAAATGTGTTTAGTTTTAGACAGTTAAACAAAAAATACAGGGAAATTAAGTCCTCTACACTATGGAGAGAGAGTAATCAGCAGAGTACCCAGCTTTAAAATGGCCACCATTCTCCTTATGTCCAGTTTGGGTGTTATATATTTATTGATTTTTTTTCTGTACTTAACAAAACCAACCAACAAATCAGAAAAGGCTGAATGTAGATTTTGATATGATTTGTTCTTTGGGAGGGAGAGGGGGAGATAGAGAGAGAGATACACAAACCATGTCCCAAAATATATGATTAAAGAAAACAAATCATATTAAAATCTACATTCAGCCTTATATCACTTTTCTGATTGGTTGATGGTTTTATGATTGGTATGTGCTGCTGGAGTAAAGAGAGTTAAATGCTAAATATTCACCTCCTGTCATTGCTAAAATTAAGATTATATGTACACTACGTTAGCATAATCAACAATTGCTTTTTAAAGCCATAATATGACTTTTGGTGATGATTTTTCAGATCATCTCGAAATGCTTTATGTCCTACACAAAATTATTGTAGTACACAATTTGAGAAAACAATTGTCTTGATAATAACCTACGCGTTACTCTAGTTGAATATACTTAATCCATATGCCATTAGCAATTTTAATTTTCAGTGGTTAATTCTGGAAGGCAAGTATGGTTGGCAATCTCGATCGAGTCTCTTTGGTGAGGTTGGGGTTCTAGAACTCTTTCTGAAGTCTGTGTTATTGAATTTATTTTCACTATCTGGCACTCGAGTTGCGAATCATGTATACATACGTAATTGTGGACATATTGTAACATTTAGATATTAATTTTAGTTTAATTGTGATGGTGTGGCGTATGGTGTAAAGATCAGACAGATTATTTTGTAGGTTGTGTTTTTATTTTGCATCTTTAAGTTTTTCTATGCTTGAGTTTTGCTTTGCTCAAGTTTGCATTTATAACGTTTACATTTTTCTAATTAATTATTAATGCTTTAACATGTTTATCTGCACACTTCAGAGTCAGTGGTAAAAATCCTCCTTCTAGCTACTGCACTAAAATGATAGCTATAATATAGTGGCAAGAAACACTTAGATTTTGAAGAGAATATACATTGGCAATACCAACATTTTAAATTTGTTATATAAAATATGAACGTGTTGGAATGATAACAGTTACCTTCAAATTCTGAACAAATGTTTTAATTATTAGTGGTTAATAACGGAGAGCATGCTTGATGGATCTTTTTGTCCCATTAAATGGTTCAAAAGGACTTTGAAATGGAAATGTGAAACGTTTTACTACAGTTTTAGTTTGCTTGTCCATCTATCATGACCGGCTTTCATTAAATCCGGATAATACTTAAGAAAAATTCTCTTGACAATCTCTATGGTGTCTCCTTTAGGACTGGAACTATAGTCCTTTTTATTGTATATGAAGTCTTGTTCCACACTAAAAACTGCTTCATTAAATTTCTTCTCACTAAATGGTATCCCTGTGTTGAGACTCTCAATGAGGCACCATAGAAATAGGGTCCAGCGCTCCTTATAATAATCTTCTATTAGTCCACCGTACTGCTTGTTGGCATAGTCCAGAATGTCACCATCCGGACCCCATAAAGTGAGTTGATTGCGAGCGTTCATGTTATACAACACAGCTTCTTCTTTGGTGGATGCCATAGAATTTGCTGCTTCCAGCCAACGTCCAAGTAAGAACTGAGGTTGACTAGAAAGGAGAGCATCAAGTTCAGGCAGAAGATCGTAAATCAGGACACCACCTACACTCATTAGATTCTCCAATATTTCATTCTCATACGCAGACTTGATTTCAATATAGTATGCAGATACTAACTGCTGCATTGCCTCTCTAGTGACATCTACAAGGTCATAAAGAAATGTTCCACTGTTGGCCAGTGACAAGGATGCATCATACATAAGCCTCCATGCTTCAAAGAGGTCATTCTGGTTATAGCAAATATCAGTCCTCATTTTCAAAGATGGCCTTCGAACCAGAGGGCTGTGGTTGTGGTCAACCCAAATTTGGGTACAGTTATATACACTCTTAAGAAGAATCTGCCATGCTTCCCTTGCATTAGAGTTTTGCTGGCCATAACGTCTATCGGCATAGCTGGTGACCCATTGTGCCAGGTCAAAGGGTTTGGTACTCCATCCAATTTCATTCATCAACTCGTATAGCATATCATTCTGCTCTATGCCTTCTGGGGTCAGCCCTGTGCCAACCATAGTAGAGTTTTGAAAGGCCAGGGCATCAAATGGTCCACTATTGATACTCTCAACTTTGCCAAATAATCCATGATTTCCTCCAAAGTTATGGAGCATACACCAGATGAATGGTTGCCCGTAGAACGACTCTGTGGCTTGGTAAACTGGTTTTGTTTCTGCAAATAGATCCAGAACGATCATCCTACCAATCGGTGCTCCATGAAGCAAAGCTCGAACTTGTGCAGGCATCCAGAATGATGGACTGTGAACAAACATCCAGCCCTGCATCAGCCAAATGGCATCTGGATCAACTATGGAATAAAACAAACACACAAAAGACACCAGATAAAGAAATTAAACATTTTATAGATATTTTTAGATTAATGCCATTAATTGAAAGAAACCATGAAAATACATAATAATCAATCATTTTGAATATTATCAGTGCACATAGCCTACATGTTTATCCTTCAGAATATACATTTCCAGGTTAAGATCCAGCTAATAAACCACATATCACATGATTCTCTACCAGACGATGTACAAAAATCAACCACAGAACAAATGGGTATTTTATATAACAAGGAGCTGGATTACCTTTATTTAACTAATTCAAACCCTCTGCACAAATAGCCTTAATTTACTAGGCATAATGGTATTACTCATGGAAGAAATCACGCCAAAGTAAACATGGCGCTACAGAGAATCATATTTTGAGAAAGGAAGGGAGTATAAGATGTGTATATATATATATATTTTTTAATTCTTTATTTATGTCGTGCGTGGATTGACAAACAGAGTTGCACAGCCACAATAGCTGACGCAATCTTATCAATAAACAATGGTGAACAACAGTGTGGCTTTATGTACAGTGCACATTTTCTTTTCTTTTTTTAAACAGTAGAGGATTATTTTATGAGCGGGAAATATATATGTCTAGATTGCACATATATACAATAGGATGTACGGTCTAGACTGAAAGTAAATTATAGCAAAATAATAAGAGAGATAGAATGAAATGCACCGCAAGTAAAAAATCTCGGCATTCGTGAGACATATTAGTAAATTAGTAATAACGATTAAGCCTAACAACATTTTTGTAGAAAAAACATGAGTTAGTCAAAATAAAGTAGTTGGTTAAAATAGGGGCACATTGTTAATTTATATATCATGCAGGCTAAACAGGCTAGACAGTATAAGTCTGGAGTAACAAGTGAAGGGAAGTTGCTAAACTTGTTCGTAGACGTGATGACACGAGTGGCAATTTAAACAAGGCAGGAGTATTTACATTTTACGTGTTAGGTTATGGTCTAAGCATCAATAGATGAGAAGATGTGTATATTTTTGTCCCATTCCTTTTTAGACAAATATTCATGGAGTCTGTGGGAGTCTTTGCGCCATGGTCTGTTTGTACATTTAAGAATGTTTCTAAGTATATGGAAATAAAATGAATTGTTTAGAGCTAAGATAACAACCTTTTTTTTTTTTTTTTATTATTTATTTTTGTAGTGCACATAAAGGGTTACAGGTAGGCATGAGGTGCCCCGAAAGCAGTCCAAGCATTTACTCTGCTTAACATGCGGGACAATTGGTTATCAGGCACATTTTTATAGAAAATTAGTTGCACATATATTCAATCGTTGATAGTAGGTTCTGTCACCATAGCTAGGGTAAGCAGTTTTGACATAGCTGGACAATAGTTAGGCATTAGTGGATACTACACAGTTTTATATATACCAACATTGTTTATCTAGGAGTTGTTCTAAGTTGCTGCATATAGAAGGTAGAGTACAAGATTAAACATAGCAGAGTAATATATGTCTAGTGCTGTAGAGTAAGGTGTAAGAGTATAAAGCCATTGAGTAGTAATAACTTTTAAACATAAAACTCTGGGTAGCCTTATAGAAAAATAACATGATTCAGGAGGAATAAATCATAACAAATAGCTTATGCCACTCGTAGGCCGGATCGGTCAGGTCAGCTCAGTGCCAGAGACAGTTTCTTCCCCTTCTCCTTCAACCTTTTCTGCTCCAATAAGTAGACCTCAGGTCTTCCAAACCGGGATAGTCCCGCTCTCCTCCTCCAGTCCAGGCCAGCAGGGCATTACGCGTGGTAGGTAGTTTAGGTCGGCTGGACTCACGGTGCCCCATTTCCCGGCACTGGTTATCCAAACGAGTCCCAAAGATTTCCTGTGTGGCGGCCATTTTAAATTTGCCTCGTGGTTGAAGAGCATGCAGAAATCGAGTGCCGCAGAAAGGCGAGTTTGCGCGCCAGAGGGGATTTCTCCACTGCGGAGGTACAGGTGATTCATAGGTAGAGGCTTGTGCAGTTGGAAGCACTGGGAGGCACAGAGTTCTCTTTGTGGTAGCTGCGCGCGTGGAGTCAGCCATTTTGGAGGCTGTGGTTGGGTATCTCGACTTCAGTCGCAGCCTCACGATCCGGGTCGCCGGGTGTGGACCGGGATCACCCCCCCGGCCCAGAGGGGGAGGGACCAGGGCCGGGTCCGCCTGTGCGCAGCTTGGCTGTTGGGTTCCGGTAGGCAGGATAGTGGAGCGGCGGCCGTCCACTCCACTCACCACCAGGGAAGTTCCCGCTTGCTGCTGCAGAGCACTCACCTCCGGGGGACTAGAACTCAGGGAGCAAGCCTCTCCCCGGTTCCGGCAGCCCTCCATCGAGGGTCGCAGACCTGGGTCAGTATAGCGCTGTGGGTTCTTTGTTTTAGGCTTTTTAGTTTCCTCGTTTGCAGGAGCTGAGCTGTCCTGCGACCACTCCGCTCGGCGGCCCGCCCCCGCCCCCAGATAACAACCATTTTGAGGAGCATTGGCCACTTTTTTTTTTTTTTGTAATTCTTTATTTTTGCAGTGCATATAAAAACCATAACAGTAGACGTGTGGTGCCCCAACAGCATTCCGCACGCTGAGTATCAACATTTTAACATTGGGGTTAGTATAAATCCATGCACCTTTTTTTGAAATAAGTATATTGAGGTTATTCACGCTCAGACTTTACGCTGGTTATACAATTAAATGGTTAAGTTGTAAGCTAGGCAAAGCATCAACATTAATAGGGAGTACACTGTGCACTCAGACCTAGACTGGTATGTCGTGAGGACTACTTGATGCATAGTTAATTAAACAAACGCGTTAGTAACATGCTGAGTGTCTGCAATCAGTTAGTGCATTGCTATAGGTTCAACGTTAAGGCTAAGCTGAAATTAAAACAAAAACTAAAATCTGTTGCTTGAACTGACCCTGACTTTTGTATGCTTATTCCCTTATAGACATTAGGGGAATGTTAAACTGCGGGTAAAAAGCATTGTGCAGGTATTAGTTATGTAGACTTGTATGGGAGATCATTTGAGTTATAACAAATTATTAAAGCAAAAATAAACAGAAAAATAGGACTAGTGAAGAGTCCTAAGCTAGACTTTTAGTCCCAGTGCTGTGTGGTTCATCCGATGCCTTGTATGGGCTCCCCCTGCACTGTCTGCTGCAGCTGTGCATTAGGCTAATAGTGGTTAGTGCTGAGCTCGACTGTGAAACAAATGAGCATATAACAGATAAGTGATAAATGATAAGTGAGAGTCCCAACATACATAGATTTGTGAAACTGATGTGCCAGTCCTCCGACCTGCTTGTGCCTCGTGGTTGAGGGTCAGTGCATCGCTGGTGGTGCGGTTTCAGCCAATTCCCTGCTTGCAAGGGAGTGTAATGGCCGGAGAAAGCGCCTGACTGGGATCCGTTTCGGGCGTCGTTTTGTGTGGCGGTTCGGTCTCTTGGGCATGAACTCTCAGGGGCGCAGTGGGCGGTCGGTGGGGTTCCGTTTTGAGTCTCTTGTATGTTTTCCCCGTCCGGGGAGTGTTGTCCTTCTCGAGGGTTACAGGGCTGCGAAGGGGTAGGCTCTGCTGGGGGGCAGGACGACTCACCGCTGGTCTAGGTCTGTGGTTGAAATGTTTGCGTCGGGTCGTCCGTTTCCTCCTTCCCGCCCTCTTAGCTTCACCAGAGCTCCGGTCGGGAGCCTCAGGTCTCAGTACATCCTCTCTTTGGGTCACTGCTGGTGTAGTCTCCTCGTTGGTGCTCCCCCGGTGATATATTTTTGCCCAAAAGGCGGCAAATAGGCGATCCAGCCTTTCTTCAAGGGGCGGCAGCGGGTTACACGTGGTGACATCCATGGCAGTCAGTGCTGTGTCGGCAGTGTGGGACAGGCACTGTTGTCGCTTTGCTCTTTGTTGCAGGCTTCGGTTACCGGGATATCCCTCACCGGCAGGGGGGGGGGAGGGAGAGAGTGTTCCGGGGAGACCTCCAGATTAGTGGGCTGCAGTCAGCGTAGGGATCGGCCGCCTCCCCTGCTGTGGCTGAGTAGGCCTCAGGTAGGCCTCAGGTCAATCCTCGGATAGGAGCCGCCGGTCGCGGTCAGGAGACTATGTTTTAAATCCCGCAGTCTAGGGCTACCTACTCGGTGTCGGTTAGTCGTCGTTTTGTAGGCTTTTGCCCCAATTCTGGCTGGATTTGAGCGGTTTTGCACGGAGCGCTTCTCCTGTGTGACCGCTCAGCTTGGCTGCTTGGCTCCGCCCCCCTGGCCACTTTTTTTATTGCTATTCTTTACGGTTTTCTATGGTTAACGCCACTCACGGAGTCATGTACAAGGGATGTTAAATTGTATTTTACAAGTTATAATCACGAGTGATACAAAATAGCAAGAGTAGAGTTGATACACCTGTGTGCACAAGCTAACACGAGCTTATGATGCCACGACAGCATAAGCAAGCAATAATATCAAAGTAGTACATACACATGGCATTGAGAAAGTGGTGCAATTTTGTAAGTATAATGATAAGCAGGCTAGTCATACTTGTCTAGTTGGTAGTCGAGTAAAAGTAAAAACAGGCATAAAACAAGTAAAGCTATGGAAACTTTGCTTGATAGGTATTTGTGTGGCAATGCTGTAAAAAGCAGGGATATTAATATATCAGTGGGGGCCTGCTCAGAGTGTGTACCCTGACATAGTATAAGATGCCCGTATGTGTAAAATAAAATAAACATGCTTTACTGAAAACAGGCTTCTATAGGATGGTTATAAGCTATGATTAAAGGGAAACACAGCAGTAGTTCTCAAGTAGTAAGAGACATGTGGGGAAAAGCGGCCATAAGTAGCTAAATCTGTTACATAACCCTCCCACCCAGACATGCCTATGATTCACCCAACGCCTGTACTGGTTCCAGAGTCACGTAAGTAGATAGTGTCCCATGTATCCAAGGCTGCATGCCCCACTGGCCCTGAGCCACCTCAAGGGCCCATGTGCAAGTCCTACTGCTCCGGTCTGTCATGTCACCATGAGCATGATCTCGGTAGGGTGCATTCAATGCTTGGGATCGAGGTTTCTACTTCCGAGTGTGTGGGTTGAGCACCAGGATCTTCCCCCTCTGGGCCCTCTGCCCAGGAAGGCCATAGCGAGTGCTGGACAACTTGGGACCTGAGTGGGTATCTTTTGGGTGGGTCTTCTGTCTCTTCAGCAACTTCAAGTTAGGAGCCATGGGTAGTTTCTGATGCTCGTCCGCCGGGAGGGAAGGAGGGTCTGGAGGTATGTTCAGCTGCTTGCCATTCCTCTTCTGCTCTCTTTCAGTCTGCACCCATCTGTCTTGCAGCTTCCACCAGAATTTGCGGAACAGATTATCCAGCCGTGGAGCCGAGGAAGTCCGTTGATCGGATGAAACGCGTTGGATATCTACTGTGGGACTTTTGTTTTTTATTGTCCCTTTCTTTGTATTTGTTTCATTGTTCCTGCTGCCGGGCTGCTGATTGATGTTTCACCTATCTTCTGCAGTACATTGCTCCAAGTCCACCTTGTGTGGAGACAAGCCTGAATTCATTGCCCTCTTGCAAGTGCAATTTTAAGCATTAAAGTGTCTAATGTTTACTATATCACGCTATTGGCTTTCTTTTGATGTTTGCAGTGGCCAGTGGAATCACCATTCTACATACAACCCCTCGTTGTGGGTAGACAAACCAAAATGTAATTTTACTGAATACGTGGTACAATTTTTGGCACCAGTTTTAAAGAAGGAGTTTACAGAACTAAGAAAAGTGCAGAGGAGAGATACACAGTTAATACAGGGGATGGGAAACATTAGTTATGAGTAAAGGCTTGAAGAACTGCTTTTGATTATTTTATAAAAAAAAAGGGCACCTTAAAGGGCATATGACAGCACTATACAAATATATACAGGGTCAGTACAAACCACTATGTACTAACCTGTTCATTAGTAGGAATATACAAACAGACAAGAGGTAACCGATTGAGCCTGGAAGAAAGGGTTCTTTTACAGCAATAACAATGAAGTTGTGCAATTCTCCTAAAGAGGTTGTCTTACCAGATGCTTCTGTGGATGTTAGGTGTCATATTTTGGCTAAGGTACCGAGCAGACCCACAAAGTATATATCCTAAATATATTTTCTAAATTTAAAAAAGAAGACTATGTATATGTCAAACCATGTCATATTGTATATGATCATCCTGGAAGGATTTTTGAAGGATTACATACTTCTGGTTCATTGTACATTAGACTTTAGAGATTTTGTACAATAGAAAACTATTAATTCTGTCAGCAATTCAAATAACTTTTTTTGCATTTTGAAAAGGTGTAGCGAGTATGTCTCATACATATACAGTGTATCAAAGTGAGTACAGACCGAAAAATATACCAAAGTTAGACAAATATTCTTACCAGCCTACCAAGGTAAGACACAGGCCACTACACCCACAATGGTTCAGCATTCAATTGAATGTCTTTCTCAACAGAATATTTGTACAACTTTGGTATATCTTCCAGTCTGTACTTACTTGCTGTGTGTGTTTTTGCATTTATGGTTTTACATTTATGTCATTATTCATTAAGTAAATAAAGTATTGGCTATTTTTACAATAGTTGAGGTGTGCAGCTTGGTTTTTAGAGTGCTAGAATAAAAAACACAAACTGTTGCTGGAATGTTACTGAATAAAAAATGTTATTAATTTTTTTACACAGTTAGCAAAATCCAAATCAACATGAGAATACATAATCCAAAATACAGAGAGGTTATAAGCAACCCAACATCCAGATTTAAAACCCTGCAATTAGATTCAATCAAAAGGACCATCACTTCTAAAAAAAAAATTATACTATTGCATAAAAACACTGTGCATCACTTAGAACTTATGATTCTATTTTTTCAAATGCGATTACAGATAAGTAATTGTCATCACAACACACATTGCATTGGAACAAACATTGACTATGCTGATTTCCCAACACACATTGCATTGGAACAAACATTGACTATGCTGATTTCCCGGCACAAAGCAGAGGTTATAAGTAGTCTCTTTAAGTAGGAGTTTAAAAACAGGACAGTAAAACAATATTTATCTTGTTCATTTTACTCCTGCTTTTTTAGGGAATGAGGTTAATGAGCGTTAGCAAGATTGCTGGTCTGGCTCAGGCATGTAAGAATGCCTGGTTGCATCGGTTTAGGGTCCATACGTTTGTTAGAGGTGTGTGCAAGTGACTTGTCTGGAAGCTCAGATTGGAGATCTGGAGAAGCAAATTGCGACACTGAGGGAGATCGAAAATTTTGAGAGGGGTCTGCTGAGGGCAGGTATTAGAGTGGGAGGAGATTAGACAGCTGGGAAAGAGACTAGTAGCTGTTGGGTTGGGCAAGGTAGCAGGGGGTAGCAAAGAGGAGTGGGTTAGCTAGTCCTGACTTTGTGCGACCTATTAGGTTTGTCCGTTGAGTGAAGATGTTGGGAGCATCAGCTCAGGAGTAGCTGTACTAGAGGCAGCTGTTTCTTAGAACAGCAGAGGGAACAGCCCCTCTAGTACTGGTGGGGATGAGAACATAAGAAAAGCTAGACAAGTTGTGGTGGTAGAGAACTATATTATCGAGTAATCTGCCGCTCTGATCAGCCCAGTTTGCTGTCTCCCGGGTGCTTGGGTCTGACATATTGCTGACAGAGTAGATGGATTATTAGGAGGGGCTGGGGAAGACCCGGCTGTCATGGTCCATATTGGTACCAATGACAAAATTAGAGGAAGAGAGGACCTTAAAGAAGGAGTTCAGGGAAATGGGCAGCAAACTTAAGGAAAACTTTTTTAAGTTATGCACTTTGGGGTAATGAATGCACAAGCAACTTATACCCAAATGGTAGTGAATTCTGGGCACCTGTTCTAAAGAAGGACATTATGGCACTAGAAAAAATGCAGAGACAAGCTACAAAACTAATACAAGGAATGGAACATTTTAGCTATGAAGAAAGGTTAACAAAGTTATACCTCTTTAGTTCAAAAAAACGGCACCTCTGAGGGGATATGATAACATTATACAAATATATCCGGGGCCAATGCAAACCATTGTCTGGAAATCTATTCATAAACAGGACTGTACATAGGACACAAGGTAATGCATTTAGAATGAAAAAGTAAATGCAGTCTAAGGCAAAGGAAAGTAATTTTTTTAAAAAAATTTTTACAGTAAAAACAATAAGGATGTGGAATTTTCTGACTGAAGAAGTGGTTTTATCAGAGTCCATACAGATGTTCAAACAGCTACTAGATGCATACTTGCAAAAACATAATATCCAAGGATATTATTTTTCAATTGTGGGGTATTAGTGTCTTGATCCAGGGATTAGAGATGTCCCGAACAGTTCGCCGGCGAACATAGCTTGTTCGCGGTCCCCACGGCGGGCGAACATATGCGATGTTCGGTCCGCCCTCTATTCATCATGGAGGTGGGAGGGTCTGCTGCTGATTGGCTGGAATGTGTCTGCTGACTGTGGTACAGGGTCAAAGTTTACTCAATGATGACGAATAGGGGGCGGACCGAACATCGCATATGTTCGCCTGCCGCAGCGACCGAGAACAAGCTATGTTCGCCGGCGAATAGTTCCCGGCGAACTGTTCGGGACATCTCTACCAGGGATAACACTGACTGCCATTCTGGGGTCAAGAAGATTTTATTTCCTAGTTTGTTGCAAAATTGGAAGTGCTTCAAACTGTTTTTTTTTTTTTTTTTTAGTTCAAGAATTTTTATTGAGGTTTTTAGAAGGGAAAAGGGGTACAGAAAAAAAGAGTGGGAGTCAACAAGTCAGTAATACAATTTCAATAGCTTTGGTCACATTTGGGTCCGACCCTCAGTTACGTTCCGCCAGTATGTTCTCCAAGTGTTTTTTTTTTGTTTTTTTTTCAGTTGTTATTCAAATATAAGATCATTTATTTCCAGTAGGTAACTTGAGGGAGGGAGTGCGTAGCGTTTCAGTGAAGGATGACTATGTTATGCGTTAGTAAACCACTGACAAACTTTTTTTTTTGCCTTCTTTTGGATCAACAGCAAAATACAGATGTAAAGAAGGCTGTACTTGATGGACATGTCTCTATTTAGCCCAAGTAACTATAACTATAACGATGTTTGACAGGGAACCAAGATCAAGGTGCTCAGTTCTAGAGGTAAATACAGCAGTGTGCATTTCTATATCGAATTTTTCCAACATCAGAAATACGTATTTTGAAAAACCCTGAGATTTTATAGTTCCACTTCAACATGAATTAAAACTCAATTAACTTATTCTAGGTCAGTATTTCTTTAAGGTGCCCAAAAACGCAAATATGGTCAATATATGATCAAAAAGATTTCCCGTAATTCCCAAATATTTAACATTAACATGTATGTCATGTTGATCACAAATACAATTTAAGCCCCTAGTACAACTGTATACCCTCAAAGAGCAAAAAGAGCTTAAAAGAGTTTTAGTGCAAACCATCAAATAATAATAAAATGAACATCTACTGCTATAGATTGGGGAGATGTGCTTCATCTGCATCTTTGAAAGAATTAACATAGCATAGAACTTAGAAAAAGCCAAGTTTAATGTTTTTCAGCAGCTTCATTTTCTTACTCCATCTACCATGACCTGCTTTCATGAAATGAGGGAAATACTTGAGAAAAATGTTGTTGGCAATTTCTATGGTGTCTCCTTTGGGGCTCGAGCTATAGATCTTTTTATTGTATATGAATTCTTTTTCCACCATAAAGACGGCTTCATTGTATTTCAGATCACTAATTGGAATCCCTGTGTTGAGACTCTCTATGAGGAACCACAGAAAGAGGGTCCAGCGCTCCTTATAATAATCTTCAATCAGTCCACCGTACTGCTTGTTGGCATAGTCCAGGATGTCAGCATCCGGACCCCATAAAGTGAGTTGATTGAGAGCGTTCATGTTATACAACACAGCTTCTTCTTTGGTGGATGCCATAGAATTTGCTGCTTCCAGCCAACGTCCAAGCAAGAACTGAGGTTGACTAGAAAGGAGAGCATCAAGTTCAGGCAGAAGATCATAAACCAGGACACCACCAGCACTCATAAGCATTCCCAATATGTTATGCTCATATGCATACTTGATTTCAATATAGTATGCAGTTACTAACTGCTGCATGGCCTCTCTAGTGACATCTACAAGATCATAGAGAAAGGTTTCACTGTTTGCCAGTGATGATGATGCTTCGTGCATCAGTCTCCAAGCTTCAAACAGATCATTTTCCTTATAGCAAATATCAGTGTTCATATTCAAACACGGCCTTCGAACCAGTGGGCTATGGTTTTGGTCAACAAAATACCTGGTACAATTATAAACACTCTTAAGAAGAATCTGCCATGCTTCCCTTGCATTAGCGTTTTGCTGGCCATAACGTCTGTCGGCATAACTGGTGATCCACTGTGTCAAGTCAAGGGGTTTGGAACTCCACCCAATGTCATTCATTAGCTCATACAGCATATCATTCTGCTCTATGCCTTCTGGGGCCAGTCCTGTTCCAACCATGGTAGAGTTTTTGAAGGACATGGCATCAAATGGTCCTTTATTGACACTTTCAACTTTGCCAAATAATCCATGATTTCCTCCAAAATTATGGAGCATGCACCAGATAAATGGTTGCCCATAGAAAGACTCTGTGTTTTGGTAAACTGGTAAGGTTTCTGCATATAAATCCAATACGATGAGCCTACCAATAGGTGCGCCATGGAGCAAAGCTCGAATCTGTGTCGGCTTCCAAAATGATGGACAGTTAGCAAACAGCCAGCCCTGCATCAGCCAAATGGCATCAGGATCCACTAGGGTGTAAAAGATAAAAAAAAAAAAGTTAGACATGTTAATGAATGGTAATCAAGTTTTAGATTGTTTTTCCCTTTAACCTTTTATAGTTGACTACATGCAGATATGTTAGAGGGCATTATGATTACAGCTGCATTGAAGAACATGGTATAAGGTAGGGTAGTACAGCTAGTTTTGTCCCTAATCCAAATTTGCAAGAATTTGGCCAAATTCTGTAATTTCTGACAACAAATATCTAAATGGAAAAATAACAAATCAAACCAAAACTTTTTTTTTGATCTATTAGTTTTGATAATGATACCAAATTAGTGAGTTATCTACTAAACAACTGAAAGATACAAATAAATGGGCTTTTATTAATTTAAAAAAGGATTCAAAATATTTGCCTAGAAATGAAAGACCTGTGAGTTTAAACAGACACTATGGGCAGCCAGACCACTATAGTTAACGGAAGTGGTCTGGCTGCAACGTTCCTGCAAACCTCTGTAAAGTAATAATGTGAGCAGGATATTATGTTGCTGCAGAGGGATTTAGATAGATTGGGGAATTGGGCACTCAAATGGCATACATATTGTAATTTAATGCAATGCTGAGAATCATGGGAGTTGTAGTTCAGCAACATCTGGAGGGCCGCAGTCTGGTGAGAAGGGTTTGGGAATTGTTATAGAACAACAAACTAGGCAACAATATTCAATGTCAATCGGTAGTTGCCAAGGCATTGTCATGTATAAATAAGGGAATACTGGGGATTAAAATACAATTTTTCCTCTTTATAAATCATTGGTAATACCACACCTTGAATATGATGTGTAATTTTGGGCACCTGTTCTAAAGAAAAGTATTATGGCACTAGCAAAAGTACAGAGACGAGCTACAAAATTCATAGAAGGAAAAAATCATTTTAGTTAAAAAAAAAAAGGTTAACAAATTTAAATATCTTTAGTTTGGAAAACCGGCTCCTCAGAGGAGATGCAATAGCTTTTTACAAATATAAATGGGGGCCAATACAAATTATTGTCTGGAAATCTAATAATAAACAGCACTATCCATAGGACACAAGGTCACGCATTTAGACTGGAAGAAAGGAGATTTAGTCTAAGGCAAATGAAAGGGTCTTTTACAGTAAGAACAAGATGGGACGTGGAGTTCTATGTCTGAAGAGATTGTTTCATCAGAGCCTATACAGATGTTAAAACTGCAATTGGATACATACTTGCCAAAACAGAATATAAAGGGGTATAATTTTTCATTAATGGGTTCATAGCTTCTTGATCCAAGAAGATATCTGACTGCCTTTCTTGGGTCAAGGATTTTTTTCTAGTTTACTGCAAAATTGGAAGTGCTTCAGACTCGGGCTTTTTTTTTTTTTTTTTTTTTTTTTAAAAAACCTTCTTTTGGATTAACAGCAAAAACAAATGTGAGAAAGGGTGAACTTGATGGATGCAGATCTCTTTTCCCCTATGTAACTATGATCTTTCAGCTGTTTACTAGCCATCCTAATGTAGAATTGCCATATTTAACAATTAATGGAGATATATAGAATGTATGTGCTGCATGTATATAGCATTCATGTGATATACAAATGTAGCATATTAGGGAGCCATCTTCTAAACTGCTGAAAGATCAAATTTAAGAAAGGTCCTTTTCTTAATTTTGGTCTTTCAGCTCATTAGTAGATCGCTCTCTAATTTGGTAAACTTATGTAGGATTGACATATTTATAGGTTACCAAACTAGGGTGCAGATAGCTCCCTTATCACGCAAGGATACCAGATTAAGGAGTTATCTACTAAACAGCCGTAAGATCGTTGAAAGCCCTTTTAATTTTGCTCTTTCAGCATTTTAGCGGATAACTACCTAATTTGGTGTCCTTACATGTAATTACCGAACTAAAGGATAACAGCTGTGTAGCAGATAGCTCCCTTACAGTGGCGTACTAAGGGGGGGGGGGGGCGCGGCGGGGGTGATCCACCCCAGGTACCACTCACTAAGGGGATGCCCGGGGCAAACTTTCGCAGGGGTGGCATTTTGCCGCCCCTGTGTCTTATGAAAAGGGACCGGATGCTTATAAGAATATCTACCAGAGTTTCCCATTCAGCAGCAGCAGCAGGGTCCTCTGTTCTCGCGATCCGCGAGAGCGTTGCTACGGCAACCCGCGGCAACGCTCTCGCGGATCGCGAGAACAGAGGACTCTGCTGTTGCTGCTGGATGGGAAACGAGCATGGAGAGTACTAGGCCACTCTTCACTGCCCATCTATGCTGTGCCACCGGACCACCAGTCGAGGAGGACTGGAGGGACAGGTAAGTGGCAGCGCTTATTCCACACTACACACACACACACAACTATATACACACACACACTACACCCTATACATACAATATACATACACTATTCACACACTGCATGCAATATACATACACTATACACACAAGCTGCTTCCACCACAGACTGCAATGCATACACTATACAAGCGCACACACTGCATCCAGGGCCGGATTAAGAGCCCAGTGGGCCTGGTGCTGATAATTATGATGGGCCTAATTACAAAATCTTATTGACCAAAAACACTAAAACAGTCCTACCTCCTAAACGTCATGTATCTGATGGAGATGATGCTGTAGGGAAACTCATAGGATGCAACTATGAGAAAAAAACATACCCTTTGCTAATCTCATGCTTTCATCTTTCAAGTAAACCCATACCCCCTAACAGCAGTGTCCAGTAAAGCAGGAAGTCTATGGATGCGGTAAAAGGGTGGGCTACTGACACAAATCACATAACCAGAACGGCCGAAAGGGCGAACATACACAAAAAGGGGGAATGACTGTGTCCCTATGTCTCCCAGTCCCTTAGTGTTTGTGTCCTCATGTCTCCCAGGGTCCCCATGTCACTAGGGGACATTGAGAGACATTGGGACACTGGGAGACATGGGGACACAGATACTATGGAACACTGGGAGACCTGGGAAATCTGAGACTCTTGGGGACACTGGATGACAGACACGAGGGGACACGGGGCACTGAGATACTGTGATATATAGGGGACACTGGAGACTTGATAAAAACCTGGGTACATGTCAAAATGTTGCGGTGTCCAATAAACCTGCTTAAAGCTATCACAGTGAGTGCCTGAGATTTTTTTCTTTTATACTAGGGGACACTGAGACACTATGGGCACAGAGACACTATGGGCACAGAGACACTATGGGCACAGAGACACTATGGGCACAGAGACACTATGGGCACAGAGACACTATGGGCACAGAGACACTATGGGCACAGAGACACTATGGGCACAGAGACACTATGGGCACAGAGACACTATGGGCACAGAGACACTATGGGCACAGAGACACTATGGGCACAGAGACACTATGGGCACAGAGACACTATGGGCACAGAGACACTATGGGCACAGAGACACTATGGGCACAGAGACACTATGGGCACAGAGACACTATGGGCACAGAGACACTATGGGCACAGAGACACTATGGGCACAGAGACACTATGGGCACAGAGACACTATGGGCACAGAGACACTATGGGCACAGAGACACTATGGGCACAGAGACACTATGGGGCACTGAGACACTGATACATAGGGGACACTGATACATAGGGGACACTGATACATAGGGGACACTGATACATAGGGGACACTGATACATAGGGGACACTGATACATAGGGGACACTGATACATAGGGGACACTGATACATAGGGGACACTGATACATAGGGGACACTGATACATAGGGGACACTGGAGACTTGATAAAGACCTGGGTACAGGTCGAAACGTTGCGATGTCCAATAAACCTGCCTAAATCTATCACAGTGAGTGCCTGAGATTTTTTCTTTTATACTAGTGGACACTGAGACACTAGGAGACATGGGGACAGAGACATTGGGAGACTAGGGGACTTTGGGAGTCTAGGGAACACTGAGACACTAGGGACACTGGCACACTACAGACACTGAGAGACACCAGGGACACATGGTGATACTGAGATACTAGGGACACTGGCTGGGAGACATGGGGACACTGCCATGTCTCAAAGTCGCCCAGTGTCCCCATGTCTCCCTGTGTCTCCATGCCTCTCAGTGTCCCCATGTCGCCCAGTGTCCCCTAGTGTTTGTATCCCCATGTCTATAGTGTCCCTTAGAGTCTGTGTCCTCATGTCTCCCAGTGTCCTGATGTCACTAGGACACTAGGGGACACTGGGAGACATGGGGACACTGAAACACTAGGGACAGTGGCTGGGAGACATGGGGACACAGACTAGGGGCCACTGGGAGACATGGGGCCACTGTGTCCCTAGTGTCTCAGGGTCATGGGCGTCCGAATGGGGGGGTAAAGGGAGGTACTTGCCGCCCCCCCCCCCCCCCGGATTTTTCCGCTTGTGCTGTTATTTTTCGTTTTAGTGTGAGAATATAGTGCAATACCAGCGCTGGCCAGTAGGTGGCACTGTGAATGGAGAAAGGCAGGAAGCTACAGCTTATCCCTGCCTCTCTCTCATGACTGAAATCGCAGAGGAGCAGCACAGAGGCAGCCTACAGAGCAGATAAGTGAGGGATGGGGGGTGGGGGAGACCGCAAAGAGGAAGGTAAAGTAGCAGGAGCAGAAAGGTTCTGCAAGGGGCAGCAAGAAGCAGGAAGGGGTCGAAAGGTTTTCAAGGAGCAGGAGGGTAAAGTAGAAGGAGCAGCAAGGAGCAGGAGGGGTCAGCAAGGAATAGGAAGGGGTAGGGACGGTCTGCAAGGAGCAGGAAGGGTCTGCAAGGAGCAGGAAGGGTCTGCAAGGAGCAGGAAGGGTCTGCAAGGAGCAGGAAGGGTCTGCAAGGAGCAGGAGCAGAAAGGGTCTGCACGGGGCAGGAGCAGAAAGGGTCTGCACGGGGCAGGAGCAGTAAGGGTCTGCACGGGGCAGGAGCAGTAAGGGTCTGCACGGGGCAGGAAGGGTCTGCACGGGGCAGGAAGGGTCTGCAAGGAGCAGGAAGGGTCTGCAAGGAGCAGGAAGGGTCTGCAAGGAGCAGGAAGGGTCTGCAAGGAGCAGGAAGGGTCTGCAAGGAGCAGGAAGGGTCTGCAAGGAGCAGGAAGGGTCTGCAAGGAGCAGGAAGGGTCTGCAAGGAGCAGGAAGGGTCTGCAAGGAGCAGGAAGGGTCTGCAAGGAGCAGGAAGGGTCTGCAAGGAGCAGGAAGGGTCTGCAAGGAGCAGGAAGGGTCTGCAAGGAGCAGGAAGGGTCTGCAAGGAGCAGGAAGGGTCTGCAAGGAGCAGGAAGGGTCTGCAAGGAGCAGGAAGGGTCTGCAAGGAGCAGGAAGGGTCTGCAAGGAGCAGGAAGGGTCTGCAAGGAGCAGGAAGGGTCTGCAAGGAGCAGGAAGGGTCTGCAAGGAGCAGGAAGGGTCTGCAAGGAGCAGGAAGGGTCTGCAAGGAGCAGGAAGGGTCTGCAAGGAGCAGGAAGGGTCTGCAAGGAGCAGAAGGAACAGAAAGGATCAGTAAGGGGCTGCAAGAAGCTGGAAGGAGCAGAAAGAAGCAGGAAGGGCAGTAAGAAGCAGGAAGGGTCATCAAGGAGCAGAAAGGGATCAGAAAGAGAAAGGAGCAGAAGGGCGCAAAATAAGCAGAAAGTAGCAGAAAGGTAAAGGAGCAGAAGGAGCCTCAGAAGAAAAAGAAGACTGTGTCAAATGAAGGAGAAGAAAATGAGATTGGAGCACTTCATTCTGGACACCACATCATAAGGCGCTGGTACCTGTGCCTGGCATGGAAACTTTGGACCTTCTCATCTCCCCAGGTAAAAACAAACAATATCAGTGTTAATGTGTTCACTTTTATTTACTGAGTGTCAGGAAACACAGAGGGCCGCTGGGTAGGGGTGCCGCTGATTGGCTAGATGGGTCTGCTAGCACTCTAAGCCAATCAGTAGCTCCCCATTCATAAACACGTAAAACATTTTTATGAATCGGGAACTAGCGATTGGCTTAGAGTGTCAGCTCACCACTCTAGCCAATCAGCGGCACCCATGCCCAACGTCAATCTGCACTTCCTGACACTCTGTTTTAGAAGTCGAATACTACTGAGCGACCTGGAGATCTGGAGCTGAAGGAAGCCTTTGGGGGTAAACCATTTGAGAGCGGTTTCACCCCTTCAAAGAAAGAGCACCCAAGGGCCTCCTTGCATCAAAGCATTTTCCTGACCAGAATGTTCCTGTAATTTGATGAAAGGAACACTATAGTGTCAGGAATACAAACATATATTCCTGACACCATAGTTGTGAAAACGCTATTCATCCTTGCTTTATGTGAAAATGACTATGCTCCTTCCCTTTCATGACACTGTCAAAAAGGGGCCAAGCATGGATGTCATTACAATTATGCCCCCCTAGCCCCCCGGAAAAATTCCTGCGGACGTCCATGCTCAGGGTCCCCATGTTCCCCAGTGTCCCAATGTCTCAGCGTCCCCATGTCTCGGAGCTGCTGTCTGGACTCTCTGTGCAGAGCTGCTCCCCGCAGATCAGTGAGTAGAGAGAGGCAGGGAGAGAGATGCAGTAACTTCTTATCACTGCCTCTCTCCACACAAACAGCGACCCCTACTGGCCGGCGCTGGTATTGCAGAATAATCTATGTTTATACTGAGACAGACATTGGTATTGCCAGTATTACTGCAATACCGGCACCGGCTAGGCAGCCTCAAATACCTGAGAAATACTTCTGAGAAATACCTGGCAACCCTAAAAAATACATGAGAAATACCTGGCAACCCTAAGAGTAGTGTGTAAAAAAAAAAAAAGTGTAAAAAAAAAATATATATATATATTTTTTAAACCAATGGGCCTATTCCATGGGCCTGGGCCTGGAGCTGCAGCTCCATCAGCCCCTATGTTAATCCGGCCCTGACTGCATCCACTACGCAAACACACACTTATACATGTCTGTGTCTGTGTGTCGGTGCTCAGTGCCAAATACATTTAAAAAATTTGCAGTTGTTTTTTACATTTCAAAGTTGGGGGCGCCAAATAAAGGATCCGCCCCGGGTGCCAATTGCTCCAGGTACACCCCTGCTCCCTTATTTGATAATTGGCATCCTTATGCTATCCCATGTAAGGAGATACAATTATGGAGTCATCTACTAAACAGCTGAAAAATCAAAATTAAGAAAAGGGCTTTTCTTAAAGGGACACTCCAGTGCCAGGAAAACAATCAGTTTTCCTGGCACTGCAGGTCCCCTTTCCCTCCCACCCCCCCATCCCCGGCTGCTGAAGGGGTGTCCCTAGGCGGTGGTTTCTGCTTGCTGCCACTCCTCTTCTTCATTACGTCAGCCGGTGGGCGAGACTGATCCCGCCCGCCAGCTGAGGAGACGTAATGCGCAAGCGCAGCAATGCCGCGCACGCGCATTAGAGCTCTCCATAGTAAAGCATTGAAAATGCTTTCAATGCTTTCCTATGGGGAATTGAGCGACGCTGGAGGTCCTCACACTGCATGAGGACGTCCAGCGACGCTATAGCACATGTATGGAGCAGGAAGTGCCCTCTAGTGCCTGTCTAGTAGACAGCCACTAGGGGAGGACTTAACCCTGCAAGGTAATTATTGCAGTTTTTTAAAAAACTGCAATAATTACCTTGCAGGGTTAAGGGTAGTGGGAGTTGGCACTCAGACCACTCCAATGGGCAGAAGTGGTCTGGGTGTCTTCAGTGTCCCTTTAATTTAGATATTTCAGCAGTTTAGCAGATAACCCCGTAAATTGGTAATTTCCTTGGTCATTTTGTGATTGCCACCTTCATTCTTTGGTCATAGGGAATAATGGTCTTAAGAAATAAGAAAAATGAATTTCCAAAATTTCAGATGCACCAAAGTTTGAATAATAATCATAATAAAGAATCGATCTGAAAAACAAAAAAAAAAATTTCCCCTGGTTAATATATGTAGTAAAAGTAATCAGGTATAAACAAACATATTAAACATTTCGACCAATCAGAGAACAGGAAAGTTTATTTCCATATATTGTGTATAAACCTAGGAAAACAGTTACATTTTGTGGTTTCATTAATAAGTCTACATGATGAAGTAAAATGATATAGACAGTAACACAGTAGGACAGGGAGACAGAGGGAAAGCATGGATTATCTTACAAGGAGCAATTTTAGGAGAGTATAAAGGGGAGCAAGGGGGTAGATGTTAGGAAAGGCCACTCAGACAGAGGTACATAATAGGGTGGGTCTTAGGTATACACAATGACCCTAACTCCCCATCCAACTATCGTCCTATCTCGCTACAGCTTTTTGCATCCAAGATCCTTGAAAGAATTGTGTATGCGAGATTGCAGACTTCCTCGAGTCCAACTCTCTGCTAGACCTGCTTCAGTCTGGTTTCCGCGCTAAGCACTCTGTGGAAACGGCACTGACCAAAGTATCCAATGATCTACCTGCAAAATCTCGTGGTCACTACTCTATCCCAATTCTCCTTGACCTGTCTGCGGCTTTTGACAGTGTTGATCATCAACAGCTTCTTCTCATCCTCCGCAATATCGGTCTACAAGATATTGCTCTCTCCTGGTGCTCCTCCTACCTCTCCCAGCACTCTTTCAGTGTTTTTCCTCTGGCTCTGCTTCTCCCCAACTCCTCTCTGTTGGTGTCCCCCAAGGTCCAGTCCTTGGTCCCCTACTGTTCTCCATCTATACTGCCTCCCTTGGTAAACTCATTAGCTCCTTTGGCTTCCAATATAATTTCTATGCAGATGACACGCAAATCTACCTGTCCTCTCCTGATCTCTCCCCGTCCCTCTTGACTAGTGTCTCTGACGGCCTCTCTGCTGTTTCTAACTGGATGGCTGCCCACTTCCTTAAACTAAACTTGACCAAAACTGAAATTCTGGTCTTTCCTCCCTCAAGTGTTGTTACTCCTGTGTCTGTCTCCCTCAAAGTCAACGGTGCTACCATCAGCTCCACCACGCAGGCTCGCTGCCTAGGTGTTCTCTTTGACTCCGACCTCTCCTTCAAGCCTCATGTTCAATCTATCGCCAAATCCTGTCATTTCCATCTCAAAAACATTGCGCGCATCCACCCCTACGTAACGCCAGATGCGACTAAGGTGTTGGTTCATTCCACTGTCCTTTCTCGCCTTGACTACTGTAATCTGCTTCTCAGTGGTCTTACGTGCTCCCAACTTGCGCCGTTACAGTCCATACTGAATGCGGCAGCGAGGCTCATCTTCCTGTCCGCCCGCAACTCCCATGCCTCACCATTCTGTCAGTCCCTACATTGGCTTCCTATAAAATATAGAGCTCAATTTAAAATTCTGGTTCTTGCTTTCAAATCTCTACATAATGCTGCACCCAACTATCTATCCTCCCTTATACACAAGTATGTCCCGTCTAGGCCCTTACGATCTGCTGAAGACTTACGTCTATCTTCTGTCCATACTCACCCAGTCTCCACTCCTTCAAAAAATCGTTAAAAACCCACTTCTTCATAAAATAGTATTAATTAAGCTGTTAATAGCTCCCAATCGATTCCTCTTCTGAAACTGTCACTAGTCTAATACTATGCTTACCTTTTTGTGTCATTTTACCCCACTCCCTCTAGCATGTAAGCTCATTGAGCAGGGCCCTCAGCCCATCTGTTCCTGTGTGTCCAACTTGTCTGGTTACAACTACATGTCTGTTCATCCACCCATTGTAAAGCGCTGCGGAATTTGACGGCGCTCTATAAATATCATCATAATAATAATGAGAAGCAGAGGAAGTTAAAGAAGGGGAGAATGACATGGGACCCACAAGACACAAGCCAACAGTGAGTTGGTAGAGATGTTGAAGGTAAGCATATACATAGCACATGCCTTTTGAAGAAATTCCATCAAACGTTAGACATTTAACATGCATACACATATAACATTTAACTGTTGACATTTTAACATGCATACACAAACCACTTTGTCCACACAGGGATACACAGTTTCGTTCTATCAATACATGAGACACTTTCAAATCTCCAATACAGAAGATCATGTCTGTGTTGTACGGTATATAGCAGGCCAAAGATAGGGAACAGGTGTGCCTGTAGACTAACTCCAAATTGCATGTCGGCTGGCCACGAGAGACCAGTAAAAAAATAGTTCCAGGGACACCCTCAATATTAGGACGTAGAAGTAGTTTGTATCACAAAACGGAATGTGTGACTTGTCGGGAATTCAAAGTGAATATTACATTTTAGGCCAAAAAGTTGAACTAAAAGCGTAGCTGACTTGGATAATTTTTCCAGTTTGTTTATTTTGTCCTAAAAATTGCTTTGAATGCCTTACAGTGTAGATTGTTGGCCAGATTTGTAAAAAATACTGTGTAGATTGTTGGCCAGATTTGGTATTCATTTATGAAACTGGGAGTTCTAAATTCAATCCCAATTCAGGAGGACAGACCTAGCAAGCTAAATTAACTAAAAGTCTATATAATATCGAATGACACCTAGGACTTTTAAAACGCAAAGTTGCATTGAATTATCACTGCCGTACTCCATCAAATACACTCTAGGGATGGAACATGGTGTTGCCTTACTAGGATAGTAAGTCTGTCTCCCTTTTTTATTTCATCTGTTTGCTTGGTGTAATTTGTAACAATTTTGTTCATAATTAATGTTATTTTTTAGTTAAGTCCTACCTTTGGTAGAAGAATATACCAAATGTTACTGAACAGACATTTATATTGGTATTGTGTTATCATATAGATTTCTGTTAAATTGTCTTAGATTGTTTTTAATAGGTGTTGGCGACTATCATCCTTTTGGGCCTACTGCAGGCGAAAAGTGATTTTTAACCATTGCACCCACTAAAGGTCACATGCATGGCTGAAGTGTTTAGGACACCCCTATTCTTATTTTCTCACTCTCCGATTTACATTTTAAAGCGGTGTTGAGATTTTATTTAGCCTAAGGCTTTGATTTAATATATTTAATATTTCTGGATAAAATTTCAAATGTTAATATATCCAAAAGTGCTAAGGCGCTATACATTTACAAAGAGCTTAAATTTTTAAAGTGCATATAAATGCAATTACAGCTGCAACAAGTTATAAATACAGTGTCCCCCCACCCCCCAAAAAACATATAAAGTAATGCACCTAAAATTTGGAAAATATAAGAAATACATAAAAATACCAAGCTCTACTGTGCAAAAATTTTCATACAGATCTAAAAAATATAAAGTTTTAAAGTGCAGGATATCTGATATTATCGAATGCCCTATTGAATAACTGAAAGTATTGCACTCACAATTCCCAGAGCCTCTTCAAACCGGTTCTGGGTAGAACAGCTGAATTTTCCAGGTAATCTGTTTATTTATCTCTTTCCGATACACAGATATACAGAAATCTGAAGAGTTGGACACAAGGACAGAACACAAAAGGCCCCAATAGTGTAAGATTACCAAAGTGTTAATTTGCAATATTCAATTAAAACTTTCACATTCATTAGTAAAATAAAAGATCCTTGTATATAGTCTTTGTGTCAAGGCTGGCTCTCTCAATATCCATGGGAATTCTTCAAAATAAAACCTTTTTTACCATAAAACAATTAAAAACATGTATTTACTACATTTTAACCCCTTAAGGACACATGACGGATATATTCCGTCATGATTACCTTTTATTTCAGAAGTTGTATCCTTAAGGGGTTAATACTTTAGTCACACATTCCTGTTATTATGATCACGTATGTATATATGCAACATAAGGGCATAATTACTAAACGTAATTTAATCCATACTTATCGTACAATGCATATTTCTCTCTGTTGTGGCTTGTATTATAAATTACAAATATTGTATATTTAAAAAGTTTATTTACATAAATCATTTTTATTTATCCACATATTAATACGCCACATACATTTATAAAATTAATTTATAGATCGTAGTTTGTTAACAAGCTTATATTACAAGAACTGAAGGGAAAAAATTGTATCATAGAACCGCAACATTTCTACATTTAAAAAAATTCAATAAAAAAGGCATACTTTTAACTCAAACATTCAAACCCAAGGGGCAAATAGTCTTCAATTTTCTCAAATGAAATGAGTATTCAAATTGAAGTATGAGTTAGAAGTATGAAAACAAAATTTAAATATTTTTTTTTGTATTATATGTAGAAATATTGCTATTTCATTTTATGATACTAAGTTTTTTTCCCTTCCTTGTTACAAGTACATATAAGTGATCATAACATAAATGTGTGAATTAAGTATTAAAAATTTAAGAAATGTATGTTTTTTTTGCATTGTATTATGGCAAGAAGGGTTTTATTTTAAAAGAAATATTATATATATATATATATATATATTGAGATATTATTTGCATTTAATGGACACTAACACAAACATTAGTTAAATAAGCTTTGGGAAATGGACAAATCAATGAACGCCAAAGAGAGATGAGGACCCTGTATAAAGTGGGAGAGAACCAGGGTTTGTTAGAGGAAGCCCGAATTCATTGGGCTAAACGCGTCAGTGATGTCAAGAGTATGCTGACCTGGAACTTCTTGGTGAACCAGAGCACTATGGATCGCACATGGAGGGAGAGCAGGGGTTAGCCAGCTTTGACGCAAAGACTATGAAAACAAGAATTTTTTTTTTTTTTTTATTATTCTAACAAAACGATTGCAAGAGGTTTTTATCTGAATATAACCAATTCAAATTTTGTCTAGATCACACTGTTGGGGCCTTTTGGGTTCTCACCTTGTATCCAAATCACTACAGATTTCTGTGTCTGGGAAGGAGATAAAAATTCTGTATCCTTCGAATATTCAGCTGTTATACCCAGACCCATTTTGAAGAGGCTCTGGAAATTGTGAGTGCTATCTATAGATATTTAATAAGGTATTCATTATCATCAGATATTCTGCACTAGAAAGCACTTTTTAAATGTTTAGATATGTATGAAAATTGCTTGCACAGCTGAGCTTGATAGAAGTATAAATATTCATTGTACTTTGCACAATTTAAGTGCAGCACTTTTCAAATGATTTAATATTTTTAAAAATGTTTTACGATTTTAATATTTTTTTATATATTGATTTTTTATATAGGATATATTTTTGCTATTTTACTATCCTGAAAAGAATCTTTGTAAGCTGAAAATATGAAATCACTTAACAAGCTTAAACAAAAGATATTAAATCGATGCCAAAGTGTGTGAACGCCTATTCCACATGTCGACTTTGCCCAACTCAAAGATTCCATGCAGGAGACAGATTATGTAACATGCACTAAATCTTTCTAGAATGTAGGACTAGAGTGTGGACTTATTGGGAAGGAAAATGAGATAAAAGGGAAGGCATTGATGATGACTTATGTACCAAGGCCTGAGTTACAGGAACTGCAGCAGAAATTTACTGGCGGGTACTGTCAGAAATGAAGAAAGAAAAAAATAAGAAAAAAAAAAAATCTTTCTAGAATGTAGGAACCTGGCACAAGTTAGAATCAACAAACAAAGTGTTAGTTTATTGGACTTTTATTTTTATTTTATTTTTGTGTGTGAACTATAACTGCATTTATAAAGAACACTATTTATACAGTATATTTTCATGTAGCGTTACCTATGCATTAGTGTTATAGAGCAGCATAGCATTTAGCCTTAACCGTTACATTAAAAGTTAACATTAACTTTAACAGCGTTACATATAGGCTTACAGTTACATTAAGGGCTTAGCATTACATTTAGGGTTAATGATAGCATTACAATTATGGTTAGAGTTACATTTAGGGTTAGCTAAACATACATTCATCCTATTTCTCTCCCTTATACCTCTCCCTCCTCCCGTACAGTTTTTCCAGGGCCCTGGAGAAATCAGGAACATTTAAAGTATCTACAGGCATGTACAATCACACGTGCAAGAATCGATAGACTAGACAATACATTTACTAGGGTAACAAACAAAACAAGTAATGACTTGTTATGGGGCAACAGTAGATTTACATGATGGGAAGTGAAACATGTTGGTATAAATAATTTTGGACATTGGCACATAGTTTATACACTGCTTTACACACACTTAATTTCAGCCTTAATAATTTTGATGTGGAGGATTTTCATATGAACACAATAGCACATCATCATAGATGGGGATACGGTTCCCCAAGTCATGCGTTTATTTGTTAAAATACATTCTTCAGCATGCATGGTGTTATATGGATCATCTCCAGTATACTTACAAGTTAGATATTCTTAAGAATGTCTGTGTCCACTCAACACTCAGCATCTTCTCCTCGTGTCACTCTGGCAGGGATCGCCTCAAGGGTCCTGGTTCCGTGTCCTCTGGAGTTCTGTCTTCATAGTAATGTTGCCTTGACTACAACATTCCATCATAATATCACAGACTTTTATCTGGTTCATAGTGCTGGCCTAGTCAATCATATCCAGACAAATATATTGGGTTCTCAAAATGACAAAGGAGCGCTCAGTTGCATTCCACACAGTACTGAGCTGGGCTGGTTTTTATGGGTCGACTAGAAGGGCAAGTATCCAGCTCAGACATTTAAACACATAATCGTCAAATCGAAGAAGGGGCATAACAGAATGTACCATGTGTCATTTAGTTAAAGGACCACTCTAGTGCCAGGAAAGCATACTCGTTTTCCTGGCACTAGAGTGCCCTGAGGGTGCCCCCACCCTCAGGGACCCCCTCCCGCCCGGCTCTGGAAAGGGGAAAAGGGTTAAAACTTACCTTTTTCCAGCGCTGGGCGGAGAGATCTCCTCCTGCTCTCCTCCTCCGATCCTCCTCTTCTCCTCCCAGTCGGCTGAATGCGCACGCGCGGCAAGAGCTGCGCGCGCATTCAGCCGGTCACATAGGAAAGCATTCATAATGCTTTCCTATGGACGCTGGCGTGCGCTCACTGTGAAAATCACAGTGAGAAGCACGCAAGCGCCTCTAGCGGCTGTCAATGAGACAGCCACTAGAGGACATAGGGGGAAGGCTTAACCCATTCATAAACATAGCAGTTTCTCTGAAACTGCTATGTTTATGAAAAAATGGGTTAACCCTAGAAGGACCTGGCACCCAGACCACCTCATTAAGCTGAAGTGGTCTGGGTGCCTAGAGTGGTCCTTTAAGGTTGCAAAACAAGCTTTTCTAAGGATTATCTGCATCACTTAATCTGCAGACAGCCACTATTTGATGGAGAACATGGAGCTCTGCCTGAGGATATTTACACTGACTGCCACTCAGGAACACTTGCATTAGCATCATGTAGGTATCAGAGGCAATCTTGGTGTTGAAGGAATAGAAGGTCTTTATGCATATAAAGTGGTAGTCCAATTCAATTGGTGTAACCACACTCACATGGACGCAGTCAATGTTCGGCTTGTCGGTGCATAAAAGGCACTTTTTTACTATACTATGCATTTTACTACATACACGGGACCAGGGCCGGCCTTAGGCATTTAGACGCCCTGTGCGAAAAATCTTCACAGCGCCCCCCCCGTCATCCATGTATGCCGTAATGTTTGTGTTGTCTGTGTATGTGATAGTAGGTGTGATGACTGTGTGTGATATGTATGCTATGTGTGATATTTGTAATGGGTGTATTAACAGTGTGTGATATGCGTGTATTGGTTGTATGTGACACACACACGCACAGAGTCAGACGGCCATACACACACACACACACACACAGGCAGACAGTCATACACACACACAAAGGCAGACAGTCTCACACACACACACAGGCAGACAGTCAGTCATACACACAGACAGACAGTAAAACACACAGACACACAGAGGCAGTCAGTCATACAGACAGTAATACACACAGACACACACAGAGGCAGACAGTAATACACACAGACACACACACAGTCATACACACAGACACACACAGAGGCAGACAGTCATATACACACACACACACGCAGACAGTCATACACACAGACACACACAGGCAGACATAGGCGTGCGCAGCCTATTGCATTAGGGTGTGCACCCTAAAGCACAAACACACGCCGCGTGTATATGTATGTGTGTATATATATATATATATATATATATATATATATATATATATAGATATATATATAGAAGTATATATATATTTACACACACACACACACACACTGCTGTGTGTGTGTGTAAGGGCGCTGTGTGTGTGTGTGTGTGTGCTGTATGTGTGTGTGTGCTGTATGTGGGTGTGGGTGCTGTGTGTGTTGTATGTGGGTGTTGTGTGTGTGCTGTATGTGTGCTGTGTGTGGGAGGGTGCTGTGTGAGTGCTGTGTGTGTGGGTGCTGTATGTGTGGGTGCTGTATGTGTGTGTGGGTGCTGTATGTGTGTGTGGGTGCTGTATGTGTATAGGTCCTGTGTGTGTGGGTGCTGTATGTGTGTGTGGGTGCTGTATGTGTGTGTGGGTGCTGTATGTGTGTGTGGGTGCTGTATGTGTGTGTGGGTGCTGTATGTGTGTGTGGGTGCTGTATGTGTGTGTGGGTGCTGTATGTGCGTAGGTCCTGTGTGTGAGTGCTGTATGTGTGAGTGCTGTATGTGCGTAGGTCCTGTGTGTATGTGCTGTGTGTGTGTAGGTGCTGTGTGGGTGCTGTATGTGTGAAGGTGCTGTATGTGTGAAGGTGCTGTATGTGTGAAGGTGCTGTGTGAGGGTGCTGTGTGTGTGAAGGTGCTGTATGTGTGTGTGTGCGCTGTGTGAGGGTGCTGTGTGTGTGAGGGTGCTGTGTGTGTGAGGGTGCTGTGTGTGTGAGGGTGCTGTGTGTGTGAGGGTGCTGTGTGTGTGAGGGTGCTGTGTGTGTGAGGGTGCTGTGTGTGTGAAGGTGCTGTGTGTGTGAAGGTGCTGTGTGTGCTGTATGTGTGTGGGTGATTGTGGGGGGTGGAGGTGGGGGTACATGACTCAATATCCCCCCTCCCTTCTTACCTTATGTAGGGAGGGGGGATTCTTGTTCCTGCTGCCTTCCCTGGTGGTCCAGTGGAGGTGAGGTGAGGTGCCGTTTAGTTAATATCCCCCCTCCCTTGTTACCTTATGTAGGGAGGGGGGACCATGCTACCACCATCCCTGGTGGTCCAGTGGAGAGTGAACTCTACCCTGCGGGGCTAGAGTTCATTCTCGCGAGATTTGAGCGTTGCTGCGGCAACGCTCAAATCTCGCGAGAGGAACCCGGCGGAGATGCTGGCAAGAGCTCCGCCGGTCCTCTCCTGCCTCCCTCCCTGCCTGTGGGTCGGTGGGGAGGGAGGCTGAGAGCAGAGCCGGCGCTCGGATAGCGCCGGCCTCTGCATGAGCCGACAGCAGAGATCCTGAGATCTCCCCTGCCGGTCTCAATACATAGGCGTGCTGCGGGGATTAGGGTGTGCCCAGGCACACCCGGCACACCCCGTGCGCACGCCTATGCAGGCAGACAGTCATACACACAGACACACAGAGGCAGACAGTCATACACACACACACACAGACAGTAATACACACACAGAGGCAGACAGTCATACACACACACACACACACACACAGGCAGACAGGCAGACAGTCATACACACAGACACACACAGGCAGACAGGCAGACAGTCATACACACAGACACACAGAGGCAGACAGTCATACACACACACACACACACACACACAGGCAGACAGGCAGACAGTCATACACACAGACACACAGGCAGACAGTCATACACACAGACACACAGAGGCAGACAGTCATACACACAGACACACAGAGGCAGACAGTCATACACACACACAGACACACAGAGGCAGACAGTCATACACACACACAGACACACAGAGGCAGACAGTCATACACACACACACAGACAGTAATACACACACAGAGGCAGACAGTCATACACACACACACAGACAGTAATACACACACAGAGGCAGACAGTCATACACACACACACAGACAGTAATACACACACAGAGGCAGACAGTCATACACACACACACACAGAGGCAGACAGTCATACACACACACAGACACACAGAGGCAGACAGTCATACACACACACACACAGACACACAGAGGCAGACAGTCATACACACACACACACAGACAGTAATACAAACAGGCAGAGAGTCACACTCACCTGACAATCACAGTTACCTGTGGAGTTCATTGTGGAGGCAGTGCAGCTCCTGGTGACTGTTTGTGGGGAAGCAGGGACTCCTTCCTGCTTCCCCTGCATCAGTTTTCCGGCGCTTTTAGCTCCGCCCCGCCGCACGGTAAGCTCCGCCCCCGCTGCAAATTTAAAAAAAAAAATATATATATATATATATATATATATATATATATTTTTTTTTTTTTTTTAAATCCCGGCCGGCTGACAAACCATGTGATGTCAAAAGCTGTGTGAAGTCAACTTGGAATCCTGGCAATTCTCGAATGCCACAGAGCAGTATCTGACAAACAGAATGCAAAGCGTATTGGCCTCTCACTTCCTCCTTTATGTATGCGAAAGTGGGTGAATCTGGTCTGCATGCTTGTCTTTCCAGACTCTCTGGGCCAGGGATCTGTGTGGAACAGGAACAACTGTGGCAGCAGAACCAACAAGAGAAGCTGCAGCCTCAGGAGGAGCTGTGTCTTTCCAGACATTGAATTAAGCACTTTAATTTATGATGTCATTCCGATAGACAATATTTATTAAAACGTTTAACACTGAATGAGGGTTCCTGGCCACCAGCAGCCCGCTGGCAGTATGTCTACGGAGTCATACTCTACTTCAACCATACCAGCTCAAACTAGTCATGGACAGCAGTGATAGCTGAGTGTGCTCAGTTAATCCTCTCAACCAACAACTTATTCCTCTCGTACTAATGCAGAAGTGTTAAACCATTTTCATATAGTTAAACACTGAACCATGTGAAAGCACTGAGGGATTGCAGGCACCATAACCACTTACAAATGGTTATGACACCTAGAGTGACCGTTTAATAATTTTGGAATAGGCATTGAAAGCCATGTGACTGTTTGTAAAAGTAACTAGTCATGGTAAAAATGTGTGAACTCAAGATTGTAAGCTTGTTTGAGCAGGGTCCTCTCAACCTAGTTTTAAATAACATTTCGCAATTGTCTCATGTATTGTTTAGTTTCCCCCTTTATAATATTGTGTAGCACTGCGGAATAAGTTCGGCGCTGTATAAATGCCAATAATAAGAATCATAAAAATAATAACAGAATATAAGAGTGATTTAAATAAGTTATAGGATTGGGCAGACAAATGGTAGATTATATTAAGTATAGATAAATGGAAAACTTTGCATTTCGGGCTAAGGAACCTACAAGCAATATATATTATTAATGTGGAAGTATTAGAGGTAATGGTACATAAAAGTTGTTAGAAATAACTAAAAGTAACAGATTAGGCAATAATGTGCAATGTCAGTCAACAACTACAAAGGCCATACAGTAAATCAGAAGATGAAAATATTATATCACCCCTTTATAAAAAGCAATGGTAAGACTCCACTTTCAGTAAGCCTGCTGTAGTGTTTATGATGCCTGGAGTGCCATGGTGTCCACCCCAAGCTGCTTTCCAATGGTTAGACAACTTACCTGGGGTCCACCGGGCGCTTGTCACCTCTTCCACAAAGTCCGGAAGCTCTTTGTATTGAGCTAAGCCTAGCAGTGCAGAGCTTCACTCATTGACTGACATCAATCAGCCGGCACTCACAAACAATGCGTTGGCCTATCACTACAGTACTTAGCTCAGGAGAGCCAACTAAAGCTCCATGTAGGAGTTTATGGCTCTCTGAAGGCTGTAGTAGATGTGGAAAGTGTCAATTTGACTATTTACATTGGGGACAGGGGGGCTGCCAGGACACACCTGGCACCATAACCACTATAGCTCATCGTGGTTATGTTGCCTGGAGTGTTCCTCTGAGGACCCATGTTAAATAATGAGTCTTGGATTGGAAATAGGTTTGGTTTGCTTTTTAATCTTTAAAGTTACAGCTCGAGCAATGTAACAATACACCTAGAGAATCCACTGATACCCCGCGTCATTCTCTGCGTTTTCCTAGCTGCACACTGCAGACGTAAGGCTTTTATTGAAGCCCCACGCCTTACCAGCATCTTTGCCTAAACTGTGCATCCAATATGTGTATGAGCATGCTCACATTTTGACAGCGCTGAAAGGAATTCATCTTGTACTTTTACAGTTCAAACCCTATTCTCCAGTGCTTTTGTGGTTCTTGCACCTGTAAGTGCTTATTGCTTTTGCCTTTTTTATTTTCCAGTAGTGACATTGGCTTTGTAATTTAACTATTCTGACGTCTGGTATACCAACCCAGCTAGTTTTATTGCTAAGATGTTCCTTAATTGTCGTGACCCTTGCTAGGCTTGCTAGACTTTGTTTTTCATTCTTATCTGTGTTAGTCTGACCATCCTAAGGCCTGATAATACCACTGTTTTTCTATCTTTTCTACTATCAGCCAAATGTTACTTCGCTTCCAGTATTGAAGGGACACTCTGGGCACCAATACACCTTTAATTAATTTTACTCATTCATATTATACAATATATTAGTTTAAATTGATTATATATATTTTTTGTATGCTCAAACCTTTGAAGTTTTGCCTAAATATATTTGTTTTGCATTAAAGACTTTGTTATCAGTGCATGTACAGGACTCAGCTACAGACATCACTGCATTACAAGGAAAGCACACACAGGCAGATAAAGAGTGAGTAGATCACTACCTACATGTCTGCAGTTTGGTTGAGGATTTAATGAAGTCTATAGTACACGTGATTAGAGGAAAGTAAATATGTGGGTTAAACATTTCACCCCCAAGGATGGTTTACAATGTAAAATATTCGGCTCTTGTTTGCGAGGCCTACTCCGCCGGTTCCCGCCAAAATGGCACCCGAGGCACCCAGTGACGAAGAAGGCTCCGAGGACTCAAATTAATTCAGGAAGAGTCTCACCCCATCTCCTGCTGAAATAGGGGCCCAATACCAAGACTCCGAATCGGAGGAGGACTCATCCCCAGCGAGATATCAGAGAGCTCTTGGTAGAAATGAGGGAGGTGTGGAAGGCTGACTTGCTGAACACTCAGAAAGAGGTAGGGAACCTCCAACAGAGGCTCACAGCAGTGGAGTCCAGAGAAAGCGCAAGGCAGCACCAAATACAACACTCCCAGGACTCAATGACAGCTTTCACCTTACAAGTCCAAAAGCTCACATGGACTGTCACTACAATGGAAGCACGGCATAGACGTCTGAATGTCCGCCTCCGGTGGATCGCACAGAGCGTTGAAGGGGACGCCCTTCTACCCTACATTCATCGGCCTATTATCTATAATGGGCATCAAAGGGGGCGCTGAGTCCAGTATGAGACTCTCCGCGTTCAGAATCCGCAAGGCTGCAGCAGCTCCTGGCGAAGCACCCAAAGACACAATAGCCATCACGAAGGATATGACAACCCACATCGCTATCGTGTCCCACTCCAGAGACCTGGGCACAGTGCAAATGGTGGGTAGCACTGTGGCCCTCTACAGGGATCTCCCGTTCTATGCATTGGCAGAACCGCGACAGCTGGCACCAACAGCCAAACGGCTAAGGGAGGCGGGGGTCAGATACCGGTGGGGCGCGGATGGATCCCTGGCGGTACCACAGGGAGACCAGACGTTTACCATGTCCTCTTCAGACGACCAACAGCTATTTCTCCGACAGCTGAACCTGCAAGATGAAGATAAGGGAGGCACCAGGCCGAAGCCAATCGGACACAACAACAGTCTAAAACCAACCAAGGGCCGAAGAGTGGCTTACTCGCTCCGCAATTTTACTAGGCTATACAACTTCGCTACATTCCTTCTTTGGGCCTCCTATGGCTGTAACGCCCCTGAGAGGAAAGCAGACATGATACATTCATAACAGATGACTGACCCTCCCGACTCCATCTAGTTACTGAATAAATATTCATAGCCCCTGCAGATTGTCCTGTTGACATTGGCACAGTCTTTACACACTACCGTACGACATACAGCCATCCTAACAGCTCCTAAATGTTTTCTGATAATGATGTCAGTCAGAGACTGATGTCAAAATATTCTTACATGTTGAGCAAAGTCCCAGAGGACGCCATGCATGGCCCTCACCACACATGGATATGCATGTGTCGCTACCTACCTATACATTGATATATGTTGTTGTATATGTTATATACCTATTCTTGTACCTTGACGCAGATGCTTTTTGGAATTGGAAACTCAAAATACAATTTCAAAAAATAAATAAATCTAGAGCAAAGCTTCACTAATGAACACAGACCATTTTCATAGTGAGATGGGAAAAGGGGGGAATATTATTACAATGAATATTTTGCCTTTTTTTTACAGTAAATACTGTTCACTCGATAGTCCTCTTACCGTTTGTCATCGATTTAAATATTGCACTACTGATTGCCGATAAGTAGGCTGGGTCAGAAGAGGTGGGATTCATCTCATTGAAGGTATCTGCATTGTAGATGTGGTCTGTCCCAAATTCTTGAATCATCTCCTTTAAGAAGAGTCCTCCTACATTCTGGAAAACTGGATCTTCAGGATCCAGAACATAGCTGCAGGAATATGTGCAATTGAAACGGCTCCATGCTCCAAGCTTAGTGTAGTTTACTTTAGGGAATACTCTACGGAACAATGCAGAAAATAGAATTAATGAAAGGACTTTCTGAAAACCTGTAATGATATTGTAGCTTTAAAAATAGGAAACCACTTTCACAACCACAATGTACATAAAGTTCTATAAAAAGCATTGAACCGAACGTGATGTGTGCTGGAAGCAATGTAGTGTAAAAGGTACTCTATGCAGCTCTCTGCGACAAAAGATCGCAGACTGGTTATCCCAACGTTATTTAAAAAAATGCTACCTTTGGACCCTTAGCTTTAGATTATTTTTAGATAATCTCACAAGTGTGGAAAATAGACACATTGCCAAAGTAGTTTTATCAACCCAAAGAGCAAGAGTGTACCTTTTGGGGAGTTCCCCACTATACCTACCATATCCACAGTGCTAATAAGAAAAAGCAAACAAACTGATGTAGCTTTGTTATCAATCTGTCTATTTGATTGTTATTTCCTGTCCTAATGTGTTTTATACCCCACCTCCTATAGACTAAGCTCGTTTGAGCAGGGTCCTCTTCAACCTATGGTTCCTGTAAATTTTCTTGTAATTGTCCTATTCATAGTCAAATCCCCCCCCCCTCTCATAATATTGTAAAGCGGTATGGAATCTGTTGGTGCTATATAAATGGCAATAATAAAAATAATCCGTCAGATAGGACTTACTATTAAATGGCAAGGGTTTTTAAGAGCCAATTTCTGTTGAATAATAGTACATCTGATTGACCAAAGAGTTTAATTTACATTTGATGTGCCCTGTAAAAGGGATAGACCATAGGCCAGGCATCAAAAGTGTTAAAGGACCACTATAGGCACCCAGACCACTTCAGCTTAATGAAGTGGTCTGGTTGCCAGGTCCAGCTAGGATTAACACTTTCTTCTATAAACATAGCAGTTTCAAAGACTACAATAGGGTTAATCCAGCCTCTAGTGGCTGTCTCATTGACAGCCGCTAGAGGCACTTCCGCGCTTCTCATTGTGATTTTCACAGTGAGAAGACGCCAGCGTCCATAGGAAAGCATTGTGAATGCTTTCCTATAGACTGGCTGAATGCGCGCGGCGCATGCGCATTCATCTGATGACTACGAGAAGGAGGAGGAGAGAAGGTGGAGAGTCCCCCGCCCGGCGCTGGAAAAAGAGGTAATAAAATCAGTTAAAATCAGTTATTTTCTTACCTTACAATACCCTGTGGCACATGACCAGCAAATGCTGGTAATACTGCGATCATTCCTAGGGACCTCATTCTGTCTAGAATCTTGTGCTGAGATTAAATGAAACAAAATAAATTATATATTAGCGAGCCTCTTTAATTTAAAAAAAATTCAAGAAAAACTAAAACAAAACAACAACAACAAAAAAAACAACAAACTACTTAATTCCTCTGATGCGTGTTCTTAAATGTTGGTTTAAGTTTCTTAAGTAGTGTATTGCAACTTTAAATGTTGCTATTTCTATCAGTGATTTTAACTGTTAAACTGCCATTTTGTATACTTATGTTATACCTAAATATTAACTGATTTTTGTCACGCATGTTACATATTATTAAAGGACCACTCTAGGCACCCAGACCACTTCAGCTTAATGAAGTGTTCTGGGTGACAGGTCCAGTTAGGGTTAACCCATTTTTTTTATAAACATAGCAGTTTCAGAGAAACTGCTATGTTTATTAATGGGTTAAGCCTTCCCCCAAATCCTCTAGTGGCTGTCTCACTGACAGCCGCTAGAGGCGCTTGCGTGATTCTCACTGTGAAAAATCACAGTGAAAGCACGCAAGCGTCCATAGGAAAGCATTGTAAATGCTTTCCTATGCGACCAGCTGAATGCGCGCGCGCGCATTCAGCCGACGGGGCGGAACGGAGGAGGATCGGAGGCAGAGATCTCCCCGCCCAGCGCTGGAAAAAGGTAAGTTTTACCCCTTTTCCCCTTTCCAGAGCCGGGCGGGAGGGAGACCCTGAGGGTGGGGACAAAACGAGTATGTTTTCCTGGCACTAGAGTGGTCCTTTAATTTTTGTCACAATAAATTATATTTTTATAATTAGTTTGTGATTAATGTGTGAAATACAAAACCTCTAATAGAAACTTACTCCAGGGTCTATAAGAGTTAAAAATAGTGGGTAGCTCATAGCTTTAAATTATATTAAATCAAGGGGAACAGTGCCAATATATATTAATTTCTGATATAATAAAATTAAATAAATTTTTGCTAATTGTTATAAAAATACTATTTATATTTTTTACCCCATATATATCCTCACAGAAGAAAGGAAAAAATACTTCTCACCATCAGTAGCATACAAATGGAGGGGCACTCCACCATTGGGGACTGCACGAGTGAGTTAAACAATGCACCCCTTGATCCTGTAATTATTGGTAGCGAGGTCATGTTATTGACATTGGCCCAGCCTGACAGGGAGCTGGAGGAGAGGGGGCCAGGAACTCTGCTGCACATCTTTTGGGCAAATTTATGTCCCATGATACCGCAGGTGTGCACATGCATGCTTGGGCATTTAATGAACAAATATATTGGGGTGGAAGACTAGTTGTGCCCAAAGGCCGGCAGGGGAGATCACGTGTTCTCCCCTGTTGGTCCATGCATAGCCGGCACCATCCGAGCGCTATCCCTGTTGTGTGCCTTCATGGGCATCAAAGATCTCCCTCACCAGCCCACAGGCACAGTCAAACGGCCGATGGCTGGGGAGGGAGAGGAGGACTCGGGGGAGCTCTTACTTGCAGCTCTGCCGTGTTCCTCTCTCAAGGTCGGAGCGTTGCCGCGGTTACCACGGCAATGCTCAGATCTCGCGAGAGTGAACTCTAGCCCAGCAGGATAGAGTTCACTCACCACTAGTGCCTCCAGGGACTGCGGCACAGGGGATATAAAGTTTTTACAAAATTAATGCTTGTGTTGGCACTCAATTACTAAACGGTGCAGGTATTTAGAGGTATTCCCCATCCATAGCCTCAACAATATATACAAAACAACAATAAAATACCGCACTCATATGCACGAAAAAATTATGAGAGTCTATATTTTATATGCAAAAAAGTGAAATAGATTTATTATACACCGATTATCTAAATTCATTCATCTACAACATATGTACACTATTGCCTACTGATGATCTCCTTCATAATATATTAGTTCATCAAAAATTGATAAATCACTTATCCATTGGTTACTACATATATGGTACACAGATAGAAAATAAATCATAAGCTCCTGGATAATTCATCTATAATACAAATACATATATATATATATACACACACATCCTAGGCTATATACACAATAATATAGTGAACTTTCAAAGGACTTGTAATTTTTTTCATCTGTTTTTTACTTTTCTACTATTTTTCGTTTTTTTCATTTTTATATTCTTTTTTTATTTTTTCACATTTTGTATATACACCTTTTTTTTTCCAATGAAGATCACTAAGGAATGGATCCATCTGAACATTTTGTCAATGTAGATTATTGTATATAGCCTAGGATGTGTGTGTGTATGTGTATATATATATATATATATATATATATATATATATGGATTTGTATTATAGATTAATTATCCAGGAGCTTATGATTTATTTTCTATCTGTGTACCATATATGTAGTAACCAATGGATAAGTGATTTATCAATTTTTGATGAACTAATATATTATGAAGGAGATCATCAGTAGGCAATAGTGTACATATGTTGTAGATGAATGAATTTAGATAATCAGGATATACATTTTTTTATGAAAAAATAAAATAAAATACATATTTAAAATATGTTCCCCCCCCTCCAAACATTCACCCAACACACTGTGCCCCTCACACATACAATACTTCCAAACATATATATATATACTACAGCACCCCTCAAGCTTAATATACACGCTAGATCCCTTAACCAACTCTGGATACACTCTCTCTCTCCTTTATACACTAGAAAACACACACACACACTACATTCCTTGTAAGAAAAAAAAGAAAAAAAACCATACTATATTCACTAAACACACACATTCTACAATCCCTACATACACTACGTCACATACACTACAGCCCGTATGCAGACACTCACTACATCCCCTATAACACTATGCCCCCTATACACACACACTCTCTACAGCCCCTAGCCACACATACACCACACCACAAACACGAATGAAATTGATCTATTTACACAATACCACACCACGATCAGCTCACTACACACACGCAATCCCACAGGCAAGCTCCAAACACATGCACGATACTCTTTCCTGGCCCTTTTCTCCTCTGGTATCCCACTAATGGAGACACCAGAGACGAGTTACAAGCTAACACAGTGCAAGCATGTTATTAAATTTGCTTATGCTGCGCAAAACAAATACAGGGCCTTTTTCTAATGATAAAGCTCTTCAGCAGGGCTCTGCGCATTGAATCAACATGTTCACTTTAAGAGGGGGCGTGCTTGTCATTATTGATGACAAAACATACCCTCTCTGGCCCCACCCCTTTCTTAGGGGGCCGCTGTGATTGAAAAATGCCCGGGTTGAATTTTTCTTCCCAGTCCGGCCCTGGTAGAGTGCATTCAGCAGAACAAAAAAACATAAAGGTCTTAACATTCCAAGATTGTATTTATGTGTAATGTTTCAGTTGAGAAGGGATTGCATGGATTAAAATTTACCTGCAAGGACAACTGGTTGCTCATCCAGGAAGAAGACAGAGGTCCTGCCCAAGTGTGAATATTTCCCATTCGTCCCCAAGCCAGAAAAGCTGGTCCAGTGAAGAAGTCATCAATTTCTGACTGGGTCAGACCCAAAGTCAAATACACCTGAAATAAATGACTATAATAAGCGTGTTTCATACATAAAAGCAATAACGTATAACATATTATAAAGGGATACTTAAAGCACTATAACAAGTCATCGTCCAGAGAGAGTGTGTTTGACACTGTCCGATAGTTTGTGCCAAACAGTTTTCAGGCAGTTAGCCCGGAAATATGTGGCTCTCCTTACATCTAAATCCTTACTGCTCTGCTAAAGTTCTGATGATCCAAAAGATTATCTGATCAAAGTACTCCAAGCCTCAAAGGCAACGATAAGCTGCGAGTGCTGGCATAACCAGCCCAAAACCAATATTAACACCCAAAGATGGATTGATAATGTATGTTATATTGGTAACACATTATCCAAGACTCTTTAGGGATCGGTAAGTAAAACTGGTTTGACCCAAACTGAATGCAGGGCCAGATTTCCCTTTAGGCAGAGTAAGCACCTACCTACACGGTAATGCCTGATAGGGTGCATACCCTGTCTGTTAACTCTCTGTTGGTTGTTTGCTGGACAGAACATAGGTTCCAGAACTCTGGGATAACTCTGTGTTCAGTCTAATGGGAGCCTGACCAGCACATGATCCTGCCCCATCAGGCTATACACAGGATCTCCTGTACATGACTTCAGCGCCAGGTCCCACTAATGTTTTATCACAGACTGGGCTGCAATAGCTTCCCAGTCACTAATGTGTTATTACAGTAAGCAGCCAGCAACATGGTAAGTGGAGGCATATTTACCAACTATGATGGTCATATTAACCCCATAGGCAGGCCCGGACTGGCCATCGGGCACACCGGGCAAATGCCCGGTGGGCCGCGGTGGCCATGGGCCGAGGCCGGCAGGGGAAGGTCCCAGGATCTCCCCTGCCGGTCTATGCAGGGCCGGCACTATATGAGCGCCGGCCCCGCTGTTTTCAATGAAGGGCCGGTGAGGAGATCAAAGATCTCCCTCACCGGCCCACTTGGAAAGACATGCGGCTGGGGAGGGAGAGGACCCGGCGGAGTTATATCTTGCAGCTCCGCCGGGTTCCTCTCGCGAGATCACTCACCCACTGGACCGCCAGGGAAGATACCAGCGTGCCGGTCCCCCCCCTCTTACTCACCAGCGTGCCGCCCCCCCCCCCACCTCCCAGGCTACAGGTAAGAAGGGAGGAGGGGGGGGGCATAATGCTACATTTTATTTTACCCCCCCCAACACTCAATCCCTTCTAACATTCACACACAGCACTCTCACTCCCATCACACACAGCACTCTCACTCCCAGCACTCTCACTCCCATCACACACCGCACTCTCACTCCCATCACACACAGCACTCTCACTCCCATCACACACAGCACTCTCACTCCCATCACACACAGCACTCTCACTCCCATCACACACAGCACTCTCACTCCCATCACACACAGCACTCTCACTCCCATCACACACAGCACTCTCACTCCCATCACACACAGGACTCTCACTCCCATCACACACAGCACTCTCACTCCCATCACACACAGCACTCTCACTCCCATCACACACAGCACTCTCACCCCCATCACACACAGCACTCTCACCCCCATCACACACAGCACTCTCACCACACACAGCACTCTCACCACACACAGCACTCTCACCACACACAGCACTCTCACCACACACAGCACTCTCACCACACACAGCACTCTCACCACACACAGCACTCTCACCACACACAGCACTCTCACCACACACAGCACTCTCACCACACACAGCACTCTCACACACAGCACTCTCACTCCCATCACACACAGCACTCTCACTCCCATCACACACAGCACTCTCACTCCCATCACACACAGCACTCTCACTCCCATCACACACAGCACTCTCACTCCCATCACACACAGCACTCTCACTCCCATCACACACAGCACTCTCACTCCCATCACACACAGCACTCTCACACACACACACACATCACACTCAGCACACACACACACACATCACACTCAGCACTCACACACACATCACACTCAGCACTCACACACACATCACACTCAGGACTCACACACACATCACACTCAGGACTCACACACACACATCACACTCAGGACTCACACACACACATCACACTCAGGACTCACACACACACATCACACTCAGGACTCACACACACACATCACACTCAGGACTCACACACACACATCACACTCAGGACTCACACACACACATCACACTCAGGACTCACACACACACATCACACTCAGGACTCACACACACACATCACACTCAGGACTCACACACACATCACACTCAGGACTCACACACACATCACACTCAGGACTCACACACACATCACACTCAGGACTCACACACACATCACACTCAGGACTCACACACACATCACACTCAGGACTCACACACACATCACACTCAGGACTCACACACACATCACACTCAGGACTCACACACACATCACACTCAGGACTCACACACACATCACACTCAGGACTCACACACACATCACACTCAGGACTCACACACACATCACACTCAGGACTCACACACACATCACACTCAGGACTCACACACACATCACACTCACCACTATCACAAAACACATCATCCACAGCACTCTCACACACAGCACTCTCACACACATCACACTCGTCACTATCACAAAACACATCACACACACAACACTCTCACACACATCACACATCACACTCAGCACTATCACAAAACACATCACACACAGCACTATCACAAAACACATCACACACAGCACTATCACACTCCGCACTCTCACACGCATTACCCTCAGCACTCACACACATCATCCACAGCACTATCACACTCAGGACTCACACACATCACACTCAGCACTATCACAAAACACATCATACACAGGACCCTCACACACATCATACACTGCATCCATTATACACACATACACACAGAACCTCCCCAACACACATACACAATATATATATATATATATATATGCACACGCACACACACACTACATTCCTGACATACACACTCTGGATCCCCTATACACACACTAGATTCCTTGTAAGCAAACGCATACTACACCCCTAAACACACACTCTCTACAAACACTACATCACATATATACACACACACACACACACACACACACACACACACTATAGCCTGTATGCACACACTTGCTTCATCCCCTATACACACATTCTCTACAGCCCCTAGCCACATATGCATTACATTACACCACAAACACAACACTACTAAAACCGACCTTATTACACAATACCACACCACAATCAGCTCACTCTATACACACACACACAATCCCACAAGCAGGCTCCAAACACAGCACAATACTCTTTCCTGGCATTTTTGTCTCCTGGTATCCATTTATAGAGACACCAGAGACAAGTTGCAAGGAAACACAGGGCAAGCATGTTATTAAATTTGCTTGCACTGTGCAGAACAAATACAGGGCTTTTTTCTCATGCTAGAGATCTTTGGCAGAGCTCTGCGCATGGTCTGCCCTGGCCTGCACTTTGAGAAGGGGGCGTGTTTGTCGTTAGTGACGACAAAACACACCCTCTCTGCCCCGCCCCTTCTTAGTGGGCTGCTCTGATAAAAAAATGCCCGGGCCGAATTTTTATCCCAGTCCGGCCCTGCCCATAGGGTTTTCTTGAAGGTTGCTTCTATGAATGTCCCTCTCATAAAAGCTTTAAGTGTGACCCAGAGAAGTCTTCCAAGTTGTTGCAGAGATCTGTATCTCTTGTAATTGCTTTGCAGGTGTCTATGTCAGATAGAAAGAGGATTAAATCTCCACTGTCCCTGTTGTCAAGTGAACATACATCCTTTAAACATAACAAGGCAAGGAGTTGTGTCAATATAAATTCGCCCTGCTAAGACGCATCTTCCAATGAAGAGCTGCTGCCACGAGTCTCGAATAACCTCCAGATCCCTGAGCCACCACCACTGACATCAGCATCCTGGGTTGAAGGGAAAAATGAGGACACCATCGTGCCACTGCTGAGAGACCATCATACACCACGCAGTGTACACTCAACCAGGGGACGTGTGCACCTCACACTATATTTTTTTTTATTAACAATATCCCTCCCCTATTTTATCAGTCACATTAGTTGCAGGTAAATCTCTCTTTGGGTTAACCTTACAATGTAGCTTTAATAAACAGGACACTAGAGGGAGATCATATGTATTTATCCAGAGAACATTTATTTTACAGCAATGCAAAGTCAAAGAAAGAGAAATCTGTCTACCTTACACAACTCTCTTGTTATTAAATGGACACTATAGTAATCAGAACAAATACAGCGGATTGTATTTGTTCTGGTGAGTATGATCATTCCCTTCAGGCTTTTTGCAGTAATCAGTCTTTTCTGAGAAAATGCATTGTTTACATTACAGCCTATGGATATCTCCACTGGCCACTCCTCGGATAGCTGCTAGAAGTACTTCCTGTGGCAGTGCTGCTTACTGGGCAGCACTGCCATTCAGTGTCTCCACCCTCTGCATAGAGACTCAACTTTCCTCATAGAGATGCATTAATTCAATGCATCTCTATAAGGAGATGCTTTTTGGCCAGGGCTTGTGCTGGCTCTGCCCCTGATTTGCCTCATTGACAGTCTCGGCAAATCATTGGGAAGCATTGTGATTGGCTCAGACCACCACTTCTGATGTCAGATCAGGGGCAGAGGCAGCAGCTGCAGACTTGAATACAAGTAAGATTTTACTATATTTAGGGTGGCAAAGGGGGCATGAGGGCTAGATGGTGGTTTTAACGCTATAGGTTTGTGTTCCTGATCCTATGATGATCCTTTAAATTAAATGCATTACATTAGGCTGTGAAAGTAGGATAACAGCGGAGAAGATTACAATCCGAAGGCTAGTTCAAAAAAATTCAAATAAATAGGAACTAAACTGCTAGACTGACAGAAAAAAGTAAAAAAAAATTTAAATAAAACATCTGTTCGGATCATTTTGGTGTTCGCATCAAAATGATGTCAACCGATAATTTGGCTTAAAGTTGTATGTACGTCATTAAATGTTTGTACAAATGAGAATAAAAATTATATTATATTATATTATATTATATATATATATATATATATATATATATATATATATATATATATATATATATATATATATATATATATATAGATATAAAATAATAAAATAATGGTTAAAAAAACCCAAAAACATCTGTTCGCTATATGCACATCAAAATGTTGTGTAAGGCATACACCCCCTTCACTCACATCCTTTTTCTAATACAATCAACACACACCCCAAGAGAGTTTACATAATATGTAGAAACAATGTGGGAGATCCAGGTTGATCGTTCGCTCACACACAGCAGTGAATGTACAATTCATAGTGTCTATCAAGCCTCGATTTGTACTAACCTATGCTCAGTAGTAGTAAAAACATTAATAAACGTGCAGAAAATGGAATATAAATTATATATACAAAGTGGTATTAAATTGTGCCACCACACAACACAACCTTAATGTGCAAGGTATATATAGGTTTATTTGTTACCTGGAGTAGACGTGTTAGATGACATATGTGACGAACTGAACCTCGCCACGGGTTCTTGGAGGGGCCTGCAGGCCAGCCTCTTGCCTCAGGACTATGGCCCCTGCAATAGACCTTGCCTAATATACTTTAAAAAGGCTCTTTTCATGGCTCTGTTCATGCACATAATTGGGATTATGTGGTTCGGCAACCGAATAGCTGCACGAACCACGAGACCACCTGGGAGCTTGTTAAACCCTATTAACACTTGGTAACGATTCTAACCGCAGTGTTCTAATGGTTTGTCTGGGTGGCCGCCGTTCGCATGAATGCAGACAGCGGTGTTTGGTCGTCGAGTTCCTGGAACTAAAAATTGGACACGGAAACTCCCGAACACCGCTAGCCTTCCATCATCGCCTGCGCTCGGTTCAACACAACTTAGAAGGGCGCTATTTGGTGGAAGCGTTCGTCTGGATGAGGGGAACAAGCTCCAGGGTAAGACGATTGACTATGTTCGGTAGTTTGTTCGGTTTTTAAACAACCAAACTAGACCGACCACATGCCCTGATTCTCTGGAACTCTTTTGGGCAGGAGCCACATGTGCAGTTGGTCAAATTATGACTTTCATGGAAATCCCAAACCCCTGAACCAATCTGGGTGATTTTTGGATAGGTTTGTCCCCCAGATCGGGGCTATCAGGGGTTTCCATGTGTTTTGGGGGCACTTTTTGGGTGTTGTTAAAATGCATATTTCTGTGCCTGGAGATAATGGAGTACATTTCCTGACTCAATTATCTCCTGTTTTTCAATTGTTTTGACTATAGCAAACCTGTAAACCATAAACCTTTATGATCTCATTATCTAAAGGTACAACAGCTTCTAAAGCAATGAAGATTTGTAATTGATCATAAATTACATATTAAAGTTACACACCAAGCCCCATAATCACTACAGCACGTTTTTTATGGTGCCAGGAGTCAAACCGTTTTAGAATATTTGCTAGTGTTACCTGGGGACAGCCAGGCATTGTTTGTCACCTCCACTACTGCTCAGTGAGTTCCAGAAACTCTCTATACCGAACTAAGTCTAGTGGTCAGGGTGCTCATTGGCCCAACGTATGCTCTCAGCCAATAAGCTAGCACTGCATTGCCGTTTTTAGCTCAGAAGAGGCAATTAAATTTCCTGAGCAGTAGTGGAGGTAGGGAGCAGCACCCTGCAGATCACCGGTAAGGGGGAGGAGTTGGGGTACCAGGGCCCTCTTGCCACAATAACTACTGGGAAGAAAAGCTAAATACCCCGAGGGGAGTCAGCTTGGTGTGTGTCAGGGGCGGCCAGAATAGGGGATAACCCTCACATTTGTGAAATAAAGAGGAACAGACCTGGTGGGTCTGATAGGAGTTGGACGCCCCCTGGTGGGTATGTATATATTAAAATAAATAAAAAGAATAAGACAGCGCTAGATAACTTTTTGGCAGCAACCTTAAAAAAAGGGAATCCCTCAGACCCTTTAAAACAAGATAAATAAATACAATAAAAAAGGCTGCGCACAAAAATAAAATCCAATGGTTTAGACAAAAAAGGAGAGAATAAGTCCAGCTATTATGTCCTTACAAGTGTCCTTGGTTGTTGAGGTCTTCTACTTGTGTAGTGGTATCACTTAATATGAAAGATAAAAAGGAACAAGGAACAACCAATGGTGTAGTACGTAAAATTCAGATATAGACGTGAAAAATAATAGTATAAAACTCACATTTACCAGAGCTAATGTCCAGCTCTGGAGTGAAGTGCGTACAGCGGTTTAATCCCCGCTTATGGGATATAAAGCAGGTTCCTCTCCGTGAGTGGTTTTCAATTCTCGGGATAAAAAGAAACAGCCAATAGTGCTCACTGTATGGCAATATAAATAAGAATAATAAAAAAATGTACTTACAAAATAAGAGCAGACACACTGCTCTTTGATGACAGCTTGGGTGGATTGATCCCCACCTAAGGATTTCTTTGGGTACAGGAAACTTCCAGGAGTATTCAAGGTTTCTTATAAAACCAGTAAAAAATGATAAAAATAACAATAAAAAGCCAGGGTAAAAAAGAAGTTATGTGTCTATAAAAAAGATAATTGGCACAATTGTTGGCACAATTGTCATTTGTTTGTGCCAATTATCTTTTTTATAGACACATAACTTCTTTTTTACCCTGGCTTTTTATTGTTATTTTTATCATTTTTTTACTGGTTTTATAAGAAACCTTGAATACTCCTGGAAGTTTCCTGTACCCAAAGAAATCCTTAGGTGGGGATCAATCCACCCAAGCTGTCATCAAAGAGCAGTGTGTCTGCTCTTATTTTGTAAGTACATTTTTTTATTATTCTTATTTATATTGCCATACAGTGAGCACTATTGGCTGTTTCTTTTTATCCCGAGAATTGAAAACCACTCACGGAGAGGAACCTGCTTTATATCCCATAAGCGGGGATTAAACCGCTGTACGCACTTCACTCCAGAGCTGGACATTAGCTCTGGTAAATGTGAGTTTTATACTATTATTTTTCACGTCTATATCTGAATTTTACGTACTACACCATTGGTTGTTCCTTGTTCCTTTTTATCTTTCATATCAAGTGATACCACTACACAAGTAGAAGACCTCAACAACCAAGGACACTTGTAAGGACATAATAGCTGGACTTATTCTCTCCTTTTTTGTCTAAACCATTGGATTTTATTTTTGTGCGCAGCCTTTTTTATTGTATTTATTTATGTATATATTAACCCCTTAACGACGCTAGACGGTTCAGGACCGTCATCAGCATTTTTGCGTTGCCGACCGACGACGGTCCTGAACCGTCCTAAATTTAAGAGGTACTTACCCGATCGCCGTCGTTCCCCCGGCGGTGATCGGCGGTGCTCCCGTTGTGGGGAGACTGCCTGCAGCCCAGACAGTCTCCCCATGGCGAATTAGGACCCCTGTGGCCATGTGATCGCCCAACAGGGCGACCACATGGTCACAATAGGTGTCCAAGTATCTGCCTGCAGGGGGACTGTCTGTGCTGACAGGCAGTCTCCCTGCTGCTGTAAAATCATTAAAAAAATTAAAGTTATAGTGAATAAAAAAAAATTATTATTATATATGTGTATATATATATGATATATAGACATATATTATACCTATATAATATATGTCTATATATCATATATATATATAATGTCATGCTAAGTTTATTTTTATATTAATATGTACATATATTAATATAAAAATACACTTATTATTAAATTACACACATATATATATAGAATATATATAATAACGATATATATTGTATATATATATTATTATAAAATACAAATAATAAGTAAATTAAATTAAATTAAAAAAAGAAAAATAATAATAAAAATTTTAAAAAAAATTATATATCTATACGAAATTTTATTCTAACTGTATTTTGATATTAATATATATATTTATATCAAAATACACTTAGAATGAAATTGTATATATCTATGTATATATAAATAAATAAAAAGAATACGAACTATTCATATGTCCATATACAAAATTACATAAATAATTATATAAATATACATGTAGACTTCAAATATATAAATATGCATATATATTTAAATTCTACGTGCGTATTTATGTAATATTTTTACATAATTAAGTAATTTTATTAATTGCAATTTGAGGGACCTGCCTGCCAACCCACGCCGAAATTGCAGAGAATTTAATTTGCTAGCACTGTATTTTACCCTGTAACGTTCTACGACACCCTAAAACCTGTACATGGGGGGTACTGTTTTACTCAGGAGACTTTGCTGAACACAAATATTAGTGATTCAAAACAGTAAAACATATCACAGCGATGATATTGTCAGTGAAAGTGAAGTTTTTTGCATTTTTCACACACAAACAGCACTTTTACTGATGATATAATTGTTGTGATACATTTTCCAGTTTTGAAACACTAATATTTGTGTTCAGCAAAGTCTCTTGAGTATAAAAGTACCCCCCATGTACAGGTTTTATAGCGTTTTTGAAAGTTACAGGGTCAAATATATGGGTCAAATATTTTTACATTGAAAATGGCCAGGTTGGTTACGTTGCCTTTGAGAGCATATGGTAGCCCAGGAATGAGAATTACCCCCATGATGGCATACCATTTGCAAAAGAAGACAACCCAAGGTATTGCAAATGGGGTATGTCCAGTCTTTTTTAGTAACCACTTAGTCACAAACACTGGCCAAAATTAGCGTTCAATTTAGTTTTTTACTTTTTTCACACACAAACAAATATGAACGCTAACTTTGGCCAGTGTTTGCGACTAAGTGGCTACTAAAAAAGTCTGGACATACCCCATATTGAATACCCTGGGTTGTCTGCTTTAAAAAAAATATGTACATGTGGGGTGTTATTCAGCGATTTATGACAGATAATAGTGTTACAATGTCACTATTGATACATTTTAAAAATGTATGTTTTGAAACCGCAATATCCTACTTGTACTTATAGCCCTATAACATGCAAAAAAATAGCAAAAAGCATGTAAACACTGGGTATTTTTAAACTCAGGACAAAATTTTGAATCTATTTAGCAGTTTTTTTCATTCGCTTTTGTAGATGAGTAAAAGATTTTTCACATAAAATTCAAAAAACATGTATTTTTTTCAATTTTTCATCATATTTTTTCATTTTTTTAAAATTAAATTACATGAGATTATATAAATAATGGTATGTAAAGAAAGCCCATTTTGTCCTGAAAAAAACAATATATAATTTGTATGGGAACAGTAAATGAGAGAGCGGAAAATTACAGCTAAACACAAACACCACAAAAGTGTAAAAAGATGCCTGGTCGCAAATGTACAACATCGCAAAAACAGTCCTGTCCTTAAGGGGTTAAAACAGCTTTTAATAGCACAAAAAATAAAATAGAAAAACCCTCAAAAAATGTAAAAAATAAAGTAATGAGTAAGGAGAGATAGAATATATGCTCATAAATGGGACATGAAAAAATCTAGAAGATATCTTATGATAAGCACAGAAGGAATCTTCAAATAAAGATATCCCTTACACCTAACTGCCTGTTAGGTCAGATAGACGCTTGTGTGCCATCGTTATTACTACCAGCTAGTCAGACAGAATTGGATTCATTTCCTTAACCTTAGCAAGCGGAAAGTGTACTTCATTTGGGGATTTGGTCTTGGATGCAAGGGATGGTTCCAAGTTGGTGATTCTCTCTCTATCCTCTCTCAACATACTCCTATATTTCTCTTGCAGAATCAAGTTGCAGCTATTTGTTTGTTTTTTAGCTATACACTGTACACCAGTAAATGGATACAAGCTGCAGCAACTTTGTACCGAATCCTCATTTATACAATTCAATTTAAACAAGCCTTCCCTTCTATGTAAAAAACGGTTACACTTTGCTACTGCTACTCTGTTAGACCTTACAAGTCTTTACTCAGAGATCTCTAGGCAGTGTGATTCATCAATATAGATGAAAATCTCTCTTCAATAGCTACCAGTAGTCTACAATAAAGATTTTAGCACCCATATGGGATTTATCTTTATTTGAAGATTCCTTCTGTGCTTATCATAAGACATCTTCTAGATTTTTTTCATGTCCCATTTATGAGCATATATTCTCTCTCTCCTTACTCATTACTTTATTTAGTTTTTTACATTTTTTTGAGGGTTTTTCCATTTTATTTTTTGTGCTATTAAAAGCCAAGTTTAAATATATACAAAACCCACCAGGGGGCGTCCAACTCCCATCAGACCCACCAGGTCTGTTCCTCCACAATAACTACTACAACAAGCTATAGGGCTTGAAGTGTTTCTTTAACCCCTTAAGGACCAAACTTCTGGAATAAAAGGGAATCATGACATGTGTCCTTAAGGGGTTAAGTTGCTTTAGGAGATGTTTAGGTAGTACCAAATCAGCAATGTCCTTATCTGACACCTTTTACTCTTATTTCTCCCTATCACAATCGAATAAAACGATTTTTAAATTGCAGGCGAAATAGGCCACATGTTTTGTGTAAAAAAAAAAAGCGGGTTTGATGGAAGATGGCTTATATCTTAAGAATGACTGTGTCTGTGTGATTCCACTGAAGCCATAGCAAATCTTGTTCACAATGTAAAACTGAACTAAAAGATTTTCACATCCTGAAAAAACAAAAACTGGTTTCATGAAAGATAATGCATACCTTAAGGTAAATGTTCCATTTCACAGAAGCAATAGCAAATCTTGTTCAGCATGGAAAACTGAACAAACTAGTGAGACACATGCATTGTGTGTGCCATTCCACTTAAAGGGACACTACAGGCACCAAAACAACTTTCGCTTAATGAAGCAGTTTTGGTGTGCAGTGATGAAACTCCTAAATTTCAGAGAATTGAGCAGAGCGAGTGCAGCAGCGTGATCTATACACAAAAACTGATTTAATAAGCTAAAGATGTTTTGATGTCTATAGTATCCCTTTAAGCAACACCAGATCTAGTTTAGTAGAAGACTGATCAAATTCGTAAATACATTTTTAAATTGTCCATGAATAAAAAAAAAAAAAAAAAAAAAAATTTAATGATAAAGAAAGGTTTAAGTAATGCTCAGCGAGAAGAACTAAGGAAATGTGGATGTCTTGATATAACCGGAAGAAAAATATTTATTTGCTTACCCGTTGCCAAATTGCTTCTTGACCAGTAAATGCAAGGGGCATGTTGATGCCATTGAGGGCCATCCAGTCGATTTCCTTCTCCCATCGAGTCCAGTTCCACCACACAAAGGAATAACTTGAGGTACAGACATTTTGATAGTAGCGAAACCTAAAAACAGAAGACTGAGTACTTAGATGTATGTAGTTCTCAACTCAACTTATTCCATCAGCCATGCAATGTGTAAATTAGTCTGACTAGTTCTAGTTATGCCACAATGTAAACATTCAATAATGTTAAGGTTTCGGCATAAACTTAGATACCTCCATATACAGCAACTTATGGCATCAGAACCAGCATTCAAGTTTGTAAGCCAATAAATTATTTTTTACTTTTCATTACGGACCATTCATTTTAATATATGGCTACCCAAACCAATTCGTATGCCAGTCAATCCAGTGTCACACCACCAGCAATAAAACACCTGGCACCACACTCACCTAACTGAAATAAAGGGCACTGAAGATGGGCATGGACATAGTAAAAAGTAAAAAAAAAAAAAAAGAAGATACAATGTGCAGTTTATTTTTTTTCTGAAAATTACATCAACAGCACATCTATACAGATGAATCACTCATGAAATTCAAGGTTAGATTGCTTTTCAAGCAGCGGATTTCATTCCAAGTAGGCTCAGTATGGTATTCAATTTTAGAAATTGTGCGAATGTACTACAAGCAATATATTTATGAAGGAAGAGATTACCATCCTGATCACTAGGCTGCCCGGATTCTTTGAGTACAAATGGCAAAATAGTATTAGATCTCTTCCTACCATGAGGCTACCACTTACGAGTCGACAACTTTTAGACTAGCATAGACTTTTAAAAACATTTATTTTACTTTAACACCCTATCTTGTGGCGCAATGTGCAACAATGGCAACGTTTCCCCCAACAGGCACCACAACAACAGTTTTGCGTAATGACGAAGTGCTGGAAAACTCTGGAGACCGCTGCTAGAGGCTGGATTAACCCTGCAATGTAAACATAGCAGTTTCTCTAAAACTGCTATGTTTTCTACTGCAGGTTTAAAACTAGGGGAACTGGCACCCAGACCACTTCATTGAGCTGAAGTGGTCTGGGTGCCTATAGTGGTCCTTTAGTCCTATGTTTAACTCCTCATGTACACCTATACTACATTTAGGCCAACTCTAACCCTAAACTAAAAAATAATCCTAAACAACCTTTATACCACAACTTTAAAGGAACACTGTATGTGTTTAAAAAAAAAAAAATACATACTTGTTAGGTGGTCGCTCCACCCCTTTCCATCCTTAAAGAAGTTTAAAATAAAAATAAAATAAAAAAGACAAAAAAAAACGTACCTTTTTTTTTTTACCAATCCAATGCTTTTGCACATGCCAAATCAGCTTCTCCTCATACATGCACTGAATCATTGCATCTCTATGGGGAGCGTTCAACATCTCCATGCAGAGGCAGTGTTTACATTAAAAAGCCTCCAGAGATAGGACAGACAACAGAACAACTACATCAATTGTTCTGGTGACTATAGTGTCCCTTAAACCCCTCTCCATTTCATCTTCTTAACATTAAACCTTATGTAATCTGACATTAGCCCCTCTCAAACATTAACGCCCCTTTAACCCTAACCACTTTTAACATTATCTTTAACTCTGCGCTTACACAGCTGCATACACTCACTATACTCACAGATTTACACAATACATTACAAGCAGAGCAGACATATACACATACATACATTTATACATATGCAGTTGTCAAATGTGAATATTTTTATGCCTGCAATGTGCAGTTTATAAATTAAACTTACTTTGCGGTTGGGTATCGGGGGTCGTCTTAGAATTTTGTGCCTACAGGCACCTGACAAGTAAATTCGGCCATGCGGTTCACTCTGCATGATTAAAGTACAGTGCCAGTGGGGGGCAGGGCCTGACTATCATGGCGACTGGATGCGTCTTTCGAGTGCTCCTCGAGGACACACTGAGCAAAACTCATTTGTTTGGTTGATATAGCGGCAATTGTGCAACGTGCTACATAAACTTGGCTACACAAACCGATTGACCTTCTGGAGGCGCATCCAGCGGTCTACTAAGCCGTTCCAGAAGCAGGAGTTCCAGTGCGGCCTAGCAGGCGGCATGGAGGGAGAATGGGGCAGACGTCCCAGTCTGTCGTGGGCGAGTCTCTAAACAAGCAACGGTTTAAAAAAAAAAAAGCATAAGCTTTTTTCCCCGTTTATGCTTTATTTTACTAGCAAATAATGAATAGTGAATAGTTTAGTGAATAAACATCCTCAAGTAAAAACACGACCGAGCTGTTTAAACAACAACACATGTTAGCTTTGTGGGGGATTCCTTCTACTTGGGGGTCAAAAAAACGTCATTCAGCTCCGGTTACAGGATGCAGTTAGAAATCTTTAGAGATTTATTTAAAATGACATTCATTTTGCAAGAGATGTTTTATTGGGCCCATTTGTACTAAACTCTGAGAAAATCAGTTACTGGTACCAAAGCTAGCAGCTTTAATATAATCTGCATCAATGTTTTAAACGTCCTTCATGTAAAAGAAATGTGTTACTCAATGTTGTACCATGAGCATTAAAAGTTACTGCATTAAAATGGAAATTTCAGTTTTAGGGGAACGAGATGAAGAACATATGTCTTGTTTCACAAGTACCTTAAAATATAATTGCACAGTTTTATGTTTAAAAGGTTACCTACGTGTCATGTCACGTACAACCTACCGTAAGCTCTTTTAAAGAGGCTAAAACTGCCATCTATACATTGTGTTAACAGTTTTGCTAGGAAATGTATCGTTTGGGAGAAAACTATATCATTTCTAACATCTGTCCCTCCATTCCGCGATATAGACTATGTCAAACAATTGGCCGATAGAAAAGGAGCAGAATAGACCTTCTGCTTTCCACACATTGACACCACAACGCATGAGCTGTAGTTGCTTTGATAGCTCCCTAGTCACCTGTGCAAGCGCTGGCTAGGGAGTATGGGTATGGAGTGACTGACGTCAGTCCGCTAAGAATCCAGCATGCACGCTAAGAAAATGCTGGTAGCAAAAGCGCCACCGAATTCTGATAGGTATATCTCTATATTATAAACGGAATAGATCATGCATCTCTTGCATGATATGTTGTATTCAATATATTTGGCGGTGATTTAGTTAAACTTCTACAATGTAGGACTGGTTCATTTTAAATATGCTTTAGGCATTTAGATTCTGTAATACAATATATAAAAAAAAAAAAATAAGGGCAGGTAGATACAGATTAAATGCACAGGACTATTTAATAAAGTGAAAATTCAAAATAAAATTCAAATATAAGGCAACAACAGCCGAACTGAATACATTATTTTTTTGATTATTTTCTAGTTTGGCTATATTCACCTTAAATTTGAATCTGGCAGTTCTAAATACAAAGCAACAAAAAGCGCTGAACTTAGGACAATATGCAAAAGTAAGGAAACAAAAATGTGCAGGGCCATGTGTGGGTTAACAAATGAAGAGAAAACGAGGAAGTAAAACATGATATGTTACAAAAGAACAAAAACAGCTATAAAAGTGTCCTTACTGATCAGTGGTCAAGTTCAGGGATTCAGATGAAGTGGTATCAGTGCTTAGATTGTTACGTTGCCCAGTGATCTCCCTTTCACCTTTCAAACTGCCCAGGCATCAAAGAGAACCCAAAAAGACTGTTCCATAGGCCAACTTAAAAGAACACTATAGGGTCAGGAACACAAACATGAATTCCTGACCCTATAGTGTTAGAAAACACTATCTAGTCTTGCCTTTATTCCAGTCTGTTGGCTCTGCCTCCTTGGCAGACATCATCAGAAGTGATGACCTCAGCCAATCACAATGCTTTCTCATAGGAAAACATTGGATTGACTGAGATTGCCAAGGGGGTGAGCCAGGGGCGAGGCCAGACACTGCTCTGGCCAATTGGCATCTCCTTTTAGAGTGTGGACACAATGTGCAGCACTGACCCACGTAGTACCTCTAACAGCCATCTGAAGAGTGGCCAGTAAAGTTATCACTAGGCTGTAACGTAAACACTGCATTTTCTCTGAAAAGACAGTGTTTACTACAAAAAGGCTGCAGGGACTGACTATACTCAACGGAACAAATACATTAAGTTGTAGTTGTTTTGGTGACTATATTGAATTGTTAGTATAAGAGGTTTTGCCTTGACGTGGCAGGTGAGCTTGCACTTGAATGGCTATTGGAGTGACACTAAACAACTTCCAGTATTTGTATTTGTTCTGGTGAGTAGAATCTTTCCATTCAGACTTTTTGCTGTAAACACGGTCATTTCAGAGAAAATGCAATGTTTACATTACAGCCTAGTGATAACTCCACTGACCACTCCTTAGATGGCTGCTCGAGGTGCTTCCTGGAGCAGTCCTGCCTTGAGTGCAGCATTGCCATTCAGTGTCTCCACCCTCTGCATGCAGACACTGAACTTTTCTCCTAGAGATGCATTGATTCAATGCATCTCTATGAGGAGATGCTAAATGGCCAGGGCTGTGTTCGATGTGTGCCTCTTGACAGCCTCAGCCAATTCTATGGGGAAGCACTGTGATTAGCTCAGACCACCACTTCTGATGATGTCAGCAGACAGAGGCAGTTCAGGGGCAGACTTTAATACAGGTAAGATTTTACTATATTTAGGATAGCAAGAAGATCCGGGGGGCTAGATGGTAGTTTTAACACTATAGGGTCAGGAATACATGTTTGTGCTCCTGACCCTATAGTGTTCCTTTTTATATGTGCATAAGGATTAGGGATTAGGGCGCAAGTAATTTTGTTTTGTTTTTGTAACCAATGATATGTTTTTCATGACAACTGGACTGATACTTATTCCCCCCTCCCTTGACAGCAAATCTGGATTGCTAAATGTATTACTGAAGCTGTACAGTGGTGAAACCTCCCCTTGCCCAATTCTCCAGAAAATGACGATGCAGTGGAAGGAATCACTGCAGTGTTCCAGCTTTCTTACTCAAGGTGTGTTCAGGGAACTGGAAGTGACAGAGTTCTACGCTAGACTCACACCAAGACGAGTATATATTACCATACAAGCCCCTCTCACAACTCGAGGCTTTACTGCCTTCCCATATATAGGCTTCAAAATAATTTTCTGACCACAGATTAATAATGCATAGGCATACTGCTTATGTGCTTTTTTTCAAATAAATGCAAGAAGACAGATTAACCATTATGCTTCACCTAGGTTTATTCAAGGTGTGAAGTTTTGTGATCTGAAGTGAATTTTAAATATAAATTCAGTGCCGTTGTTGTTTAATATTATGTACAATCAGAAAATAAGGAACAAGCTTTGTAGAAAATAAGTCACATGCTATGATAAAAACATTGATACAGAGATAAAACCACACCTTAAAAAGTGTAACCATGTTTCAAAATAGGCACAGTTCCAATTTTATTTGCATTAAAATTGGTGAACTAAAAACCATTACAAAACTGTACTCCTAACACTATAATGTCCTCCTGCCTTCCCCCCAGTTATTAAATTGTTAAAGGACCACTCTAGGCACCCAGACCACTTCAGCTTAATAAAGTGGTCTGGGTGCCAGGTCCAGCTAGGGTTAACCCATTTTTTTTATAAACATAGCAGTTTCAGAGAAACTGCTATGTTTATTAATGGGTTAAGCCTTCCCCCAAATCCTCTAGTGGCTGTCTCACTGACAGCCGCTAGAGGCGCTTGCGTGATTCTCACTGTGAAAATCACAGTGAGAGCACGCAAGCGTCCATAGGAAAGCATTGTAAATGCTTTCCTATGCGACCGGCTGAATGCACGCGCAGCTCTTGCCGCGCGTGCGCATTCAGCCGACGGGGCGGAACGGAGGCGGAGAGGAGGAGGAGAGCTCCCCGCCCAGCGCTGTAAAAAGTTAAGATTTAACCCTTTTCCCCTTTCCAGAGCCGGGCGGGAGGGGGACCCTGAGGGTGGGGGTACCCTCAGGGCACTCTAGTGCCAGGAAAACGAGTATGTTTTCCTGGCACTAGAGTGGTCCTTTAAAACTCCTCTTTCACTCATCATATTCCAGCGACAAGGTCTCTCAGCGCTGGCTTGGTCTCCTCCCCCCACCGACACGGTAAATGGGGAACCCTAATGCTTGTTCTGGGTGTGCCCTAATTTCACCTTTTTTTTTTCTATGTAGATTTGGAATCCAGATCAGATTACTATTGGGCTGAGCACCTCACCCATCCACAATGGGTGCCTCTTTGGAGGAGACCACAAGAAATTATAAATTGAGGACAGTCTATGAAAGCAGTTTAAGCAGCAAGTATTGCAGTTAGCACATAGATTTCCCATTTTAAATCAGTGTAGGACTCACGGATATTACAGATATAATGCACATGTTTATATCTATATATCTATATATATATTGTTATGTGCTTTTTTCAAATAAATTCAAGAAGACGGATTTACTGTTATGCTTCACCTACAGGTTTATTCACCAAAGTGTGAAGTTTTTGAATCAGAAGTGAATTTTAAATATAAATTCAGTGCCGCACTTGTAAAATATTATGTGCAATAAAAATAAGGAACAGGCTTTGTAGAAAATAAGTCACATACTATGATAAATGCGTGATACACCTGACACATGCCTAATTGCTACAAACCACCTGAGTGGGAACCCCTTATACCACTCTAAAGAATTATAAAAAAAAAAATACATACATACAGTGGGTGGAACACACATCTGCTGATTCTATAAGGAAAAACAAAATAACAGTGCAATATTGCCAATATGAATAACGTAAAGGTCTTGTACGTTGCAGGTACTCACAAGCATGGAGCCAAATCTTAGCATATGGCTCTCAAGGGTCCCCATCCTGCTTTTAGCTGGTCCTTGTGTAGCCTTTAAAAATTCTGGAATAATGATGAGATGAGAGATATCTCTAATAAAAAAGGATTTATTTGGTAAAAAAAAAAGGAAGGTAAAACAAAATGCACAGTGTGCAATAAGATAAAATACTTAATTGGTAAAAGTCCAAATATGTCCAATATTGGCACAACCCGATGGCTAATAGGTCCGATACGCGTTTCGCCCTGTGGTGGGGGCTTCCTCAGTCGGTATACGTTATCTTATTATCCACTATGTCTAACCCACATAATGATTCTCCACCTACTTTTCATAGTGCTGATAACACAGTCTACTCCAGTGGTTCCCAAACCTTTTATGCTGAAGGCGCCCTTAATATTTCTGTATTTTTACAAGGCACCCCAAGTCAAAATTTCTAGGTTGTATATCTATACAGCGCTGCAGCATTTACTAGCGCTATAGTGTAATGTACATTGTTGGTGTTTGAAGGGGTGCTTGTATATAGTGTTTTAACCCCTTCCCGACTAAAGATGGAAATTTTCTGTCAAGTAGTATTATACAGCTGTAGCACACATAAGGTTTGCAAAATATACTGCGCAAACTCACTTTGTGTCAGGGGAGGGCTGGCAGCCTTAGGCTTGACTAACCAGTCAAGTGGCCCATTGCACCACCAAATCAGTTCACCATCCATGCCCACCTTTTCCTGGTTTTATAACGGATATTGATGTTATGCTAATCAGTAGCTCTTTGCCATACCCGCTCCTTCACGGCTCTGACTTTCAATGTTGTCAGAGCACAGGCTGAGAATCTCTGAGCCTGTGCTCTGACTCACTAACTGAGCGTCGGAACCACAAGGGAGAGGATATGATCTGACTGCACCTACTGCTGGTGCGCACCAGTGGACCACCAGCGAATCATTTAAATTAAATATGCTGGTGTACCCAACTTGTGAGCTGTGTTGGCCGCCGGGCGCCTCTGTTGTCATGGCACCCTGCGTGACCGCACAGCTTGCCCACCCTAACGGCTGGCCCTGCTGACACACACACTGACGTTACTATTTAGACATCCCTCAATATTAATACAGACATCAGAGTAAACACCAATAAACTGTGGAAACAGAGCTGATCCCAAAATGTATAAAGGTTTGCTTAGAGGATTTATTCAAGATTAAATCATGCCCCCTCCTCTCTCCCCCATGCGCTGCTCTGTAGGCTGGGAGGAAGTGAAGAGTAATCACAGTCTCCCAGCACAACGCCACCTGTGGCTGCATGGGGAACAGCTGTTTAATGTAATGCTTGCAGGACGGCCAGCTGCCGCAGAACCTCTTTGTTTCCGTCTCTGCAAAGGGCTCTAGGCACTGCTTGTTGTGAGTGTGAGCCACTGTAAATTAGGGGCAGAGGGCACTTGCACTGCGGTCAAGACAGGTCTGGACAGGAGGAGAGTGCAGTGCAATCAGTGCACTCCCCTCCTGTGGGTCACCAGTAGACTGGTGCACCTGCCCAGGATCAGAGCCGGTGCAAGGATTTTTGCCGCCCTAGACAAAATATAAATTTGCCGCCCCCCCATGTGACATCACAATGCCCCACCCATATGATCTGCCATATGAACTAACGCCAGTGCTGCACACAGTGTGTGTTTACATTAAAAAGCCTGCAGGGACCAGCTATAGACACCACAACCACTTCATTAAGCTATAGTGTCCCTTTAATGTGAGGTAAATTATAGATTAGTGTCACTAATAATATACTAGATTGCCTACTTACAATTAGATGATGATGATGATGGGCTGCAGTTTGGCTCCACTGGTCTGGTGTAGAACAGGACCTCTGGAGGCTGTTTGCAACTGTGGTCACAAAATTCAACGTTCTGGGAGAATTGGAAGCAGCTCCATTTTTGGGGGGCCTCTTACACAGCTCAAGGTCTGGGCCCCAGTGCCTGACGGTGAGTATGCCCATAAGGCCCACTCATAAGTCCACTTATATGTTCCACCCACCCATGAGCTCGCTCACAGGGAGTGGAGTGTGTAGGGGATGTGTTATGAGTTATTGTAGAGGATCTAATATGTGTGCTTATGGTATGTAGTGTATAGGGATACCAGTTTGTGCAGGTGATGCAGTGTGTTTGTGTGTAGTGGAAGCAGTGTGTATTTGTGTATAAGGGATGTATTATGTGTTTCTGGTTGTGTGTGAGGGATGCATTGTGTGAATCTGTGTTTGTATGCATAAGGGATGCAAGGTGTGTGTCTGTATGTGTGTGCATTGAGTGTAAGAGATGCATTGTGTTTCTGTGTGTATGTAAGAAAAACAGTGTGTGTAAGGGTTTGCATTGTATGTTTCTGTGTATGTGTGCAAATGATGCATTGTCTTTGTGTGTAAGGGTTGCATTGTGTGTGTGTAATGGATGCATTGTGTGTTTCTCTGTGTGTAAGGGAAGCATGTTCTGTGTATGTATAGGGATGCATTGTGTGTTTCTGTGTATGTATAGGGGTGCATTGTGTGTTTCTGTGTATGTATAGGGGTGCATTGTGTGTGTGTGTGTGCGCGTAGTGTTAAAGAGCTCCCTGTCTTGCCCCCTGTCCTATAGAGCTCTCCCCTGCCCCTTAGTGGTCTCACCTCTCCCCCACCCTCCCCTAGCGGACTCTTCTCACACTCACCCACCCTCCCTGTGTTCTTCTCATTCCTCCCTCTGTGTGTTCTCACCCCCCTGTGTTCTTCTTACCCCCCCTCCTCCCTGTGTTCTTCTTACTCCCCCCTCCTTCTTCTTACTCCCTCCTCCTTCTTCTTACTCCCTCCTCCTTCTTCTTACACCCTCCTCCTTCTTCTTACACCCTCCTCCTTCTTCTTACACCCTCCTCCTTCTTCTTACCCCCTCCTCCTTCTTCTTACCCCCTCCTCCTTCTTCTTACCCCCTCCTCCTTCTTCTTACCCCCTCCTCCTTCTTCTTACCCCCTCCTCCTTCTTCTTACCCCCTCCTCCTTCTTCTTACTCCCCCCCTCCTTCTTACCCCCTCCTCCTTCTTACCCCCTCCTCCTTCTTCTTACCCCCTCCTCCTTCTTCTTACCCCCTCCTCCTTCTTCTTACCCCCTCCTCCTTCTTCCTCCCCCCCCCCTTCTTCTTCTTCCTCCCCCCTTCTTCTTCTTCCTCCCCCCTTCTTCTTCTTCCTCCCCCCTTCCTCTCTTTCCTCCCCCCTTCTTCTTACTCCCCCCTTCTTCTTACTCCCCCCTTCTTCTTACTCCTTCTTCTTCTTACTCCTTCTTCTTCTTACTCCTTCTTCTTACTCCTTCTTCTTACTCCTTCTTCTTCTTACTCCTTCTTCTTCTTACTCCTTCTTCTTACTCCTTCTTCTTCTTACTCCTTCTTCTTACTCCTTCTTCTTCTTACTCCTTCTTCTTACTCCTTCTTCTTACTCCTTCTTCTTCTTACTCCTTCTTCTTCTTACTCCTTCTTCTTACTCCTTCTTCTTCTTACTCCTTCTTCTTACTCCTTCTTCTTCTTACTCCTTCTTCTTCTTACTCCTTCTTCTTCTTACTCCTTCTTCTTCTTACTCCTTCTTCTTCTTACTCCTTCTTCTTCTTACTCCTCCCCTCTTATTATACCCCCTCCCCTTCTTACTCTCCCCCCCTCTTCTTACTCTCCCCCCCCTCTTCTTACTCCCCCCCCCCTCTTCTTACTCTCCCCCCCCCCTCTTCTTACTCTCCCCCCCCACTCTTCTTACTCTCCCCCCCCTCTTCTTACTCTCCCCCCCCTCTTCTTACTCTCCCCCCCCCTCTTCTTACTCTCCCCCCCCCCCTCTTCTTACTCTCCCCCCCCCTCTTCTTACTCTCCCCCCCCCCCTCTTCTTACTCTCCCCCCCCCTCTTTTTACTCTCCCCCCCCCTCTTCTTACTCTCCCCCCCCCTCTTCTTACTCTCCCCCCCCCTCTTCTTACTCTCCCCCCCCCTCTTCTTACTCTCCCCCCCCTCTTCTTACTCTCCCCCCCTCTTCTTACTCTCCCCCCCCTTCTTACTCTCCCCCCCCCCCTTCTTACTCTCCCCCCCCTTCTTACTCTCCCCCCCTCCCCTCACTCTCCCCCCCTCCCCTCTTCTTACTCTCCCCCCCTCCCCTCACTCTCCCCCCTCCCCTCTTCTTACTCTCCGCCCCCCCCTCTTTTTACTCTCCGCCCCCCCCTCTTTTTACTCTCCGCCCCCCCCTCTTTTTACTCTCCGCCCCCCCCTCTTTTTACTCTCCCCCCTCCCCCCCCTTCTTCTTACCCCCTCCCCTGTAGGTGGCCGAGCTGCACTCCGGTCCGCGGTCCCGGCCGGAGTGATAGGAAGGTGCTCAGTGTGCACCTTCCCATCACTCCGGCCGGGACCGCGGACCGGAGTGCAGCTCGGCCACCTACAGGGGAGGGGAGGGAGGGAAAAGCAGCTGCAGCCGTCTGAGCGCTCTTTACAGAGCGCTCGGCGGCTGCAGCATTTAAAGGGCCGGCCCGCCGCGGCCGGTCCTAAAATAATTTCGGGCGGCCTGGGGGGCAATTGCCTCCCTGCCCCCCGGCCCAGCCCGCCCCTGCTTTGTGTGTCAAAAAGGCAGAAATAATGCTTATTGCCACTACACTTGGTACAAGCTAGCAGAAAAAGTATCCTACGCTAAGGTTCAAAACATGTTGTTTGAAATACCCTGGGATGTCTTCTTTAAGAAATGGTATGCCTTTATGGTGTAGTTGGAATATGTAGCCTGCTCAGGTGCTCCAAAGTGGGACACAGACGCATCAAAACCCTCCATGAAAATTTACACTTAAAAACCTGTCATGTCTCTTTTACAGCACTATAATTTCATAAAATATGTCATACATTTGACATTTTTTTTTACTCAGTAGAAGTAACTGAGCATAATCTGAGGGGTTTTATGACACAGACACGTATACACTAGCTAACAGACATAAACAGTCACTAACAGACACGCATACACTCTCACTAACAGACAAACACATAGTAACACTTCCTGACACACACACACACACACACATTAACACTCACTTTATTATTATTTTTTTATTCAACCCCCCCAGCCACTGGCTGCTTACTGTTTACTAGACATGCCCCTACTCGCGTTATAGCTATTAGAATTTACATATTTTGGTCACCCTCCTTTTTGCTCCAGTGGTAGCTGGATGATCTAGGCCAGTGATGGCGAACCTTTTTGAGCCCGAGTGCACAAACCGCAATACATGTCAACTTTTTTCCCCTCAAAGTGCCAACATGGCAATTAAACCTGAATACTGAGATTTAAGTTCAGAAAAAACAACTCGTACAGTTGTCCGAACTAGTTAACATCTTTTGTTTTAGAAGACACAACAGAGTTCAATTATAAAAATCTTAAATAATGATATTAATAGATAAAATTAAGCATATATTTATTAGTATCTCCAACAAATGCAAAACACACCTGAACACATTTACACACCGACTGCTTAACCCCTTCCCGCCGTTACGACGTACCATGCCGTCACGCATTAAATGGGCATTAAAGCCGTTGCGACGGCATGGTACGCCGTAACGGCTTGCAGCCCCAGGAGGTAGCAATTACTTACCTCCGTCGCAATCCACATCCTCTTCTGGGGGGCTGCCTGAGAGCCCAGGCAGCCCCCTTCTGGCAAATGAGGCCCCCGGGGGCCATGTGATCGCTCTCAAAGAGCGATCACATGGCCCTCTATAGCTGGCTATGGATCTGCCAGCAGGGGGACTGTTTGAAATATCAGACAGTCCCCCTGCTGGTAGGAAGAGTAAAAAAAATAAATTAAACATGTTTAAAAAAAAATATATATATATATATATATATATATATATATATATAGAGAGAGAGAGAGAGAGAGAGAGAGAGAGAGAGAGAGAGAGAGAAGTAATGAAGGGAGCACACTATATATATATATATATATATATATATATATATATATATATATATATATATATATATATATATATACACATACACATTATATAGAATATATACATATTATATATGTAACGTCATACAAAGTGTATTTTAATATTAATATAAGTATATATTAATATTAAAATACACTTAGAATGACGTTACATATATAATATGTATATATTATATATATAATAGATGTACATATATTATATATACATACGTATAATTCAAATAAATAAATAAAATATTGAAACAAAATTTAATATAAATTATATATGCATATGTAATTTCATTCTAACTGTATTTTGTTACCAATATATATATATATATATATATATATATATATGTAACAAAATACACTTAGAATGACATTCTATATATAAAATACAAATAACCGCAAATATATATATATATTTGCGGTTATTTGTATTTTATATATAGATAGATATATATAGAATGTCATTCTAAGTGTATATAAATACATAAAAGATTACATTAGTATACACGTAGAATTTAAATACCTTTAAATGCATATATATTAAATCTACGTGTATATTTAAATAATCTTTTAATGTAATTATATGATTTGATTAATTAAAATTGGATTGACATGCCTGACAACACAGGGAGAAAGTGCAGAGAATTTAATTCGCAAGCACTATATTTGAACCTGTAACTCTCCAAGACACCATAAAACCTGTACATAGGGGGTACTGTTTTACTCGGGAGACTTCGCTGAACTCAAATATTAGTCTTTCAAACTGGTAAATTGTATTACAACGATGATATTTTACGTGAAAGTGAAAAGTGAAGTTTTTCGCATTTTTTACAAGCGGACGGCACTTTTATGGTCTATATTATTGTTGTAATATGTTTTACGGTTTTAAAACACTAATATTTGTGTTTAGTGAAGTCTCCCGAGAATAACAGTACCCCCCCATGTACAGGTTTTATGGTGTTTTAGAAAGTTAGAGAGTCACATATAAGGCTTGCATTTCATTTATTTGACATTGAAATTTGCCAGATTGGTTATGTTGCCTTTGAGAGCGTATGGTAGCCCAGGAATGAGAATTACCCCCATGATGGCATACCATTTGCAAAAGTAGACAACCCGAGGTATTGCAAGTGGGGTATGTCCAGTCTTTCTTAGTAGCCACTTAGTCACAAACACTGGCCAAATATTCGTTTTTTGCTTTTATCACACAAAAACAAATATGAACGCTAACTTTGGCCAGTGTTTGTGACTAAGTGGCTACTAAAAAAGACAGGACATACCCCACTTTCAATACCTTGGCTTGTCTACTTTTTCAAATGCTATGCCATTATGGGGGTAATTCTCATTCCTGGGCTACCACACCGTCTCAAAGGTAACATTACTAATCTGGAAAATTTCAATTTAAAAATGGAATGTTCTATATTTGACCCTGTAACTTTCCAAAACAACATAAAACCTGTTAATGGGGGGTACTGTTGTACTCGTGAGACATCGCTGATTACAAATATGTGCATTTGTTTGCAGTAAAACCTAATAGTATTATGACATTCACAGCTAAAAAGGCAGACAGAAATACAAATAAAAAAAAAAATCTTATTTTCTCACATTTTTTTAATTTTATTCATAAATTATGTTTCATATATAAATATTTGATATGGAATGAAAGCCTTGTTTCTCCTGAACAAAATTATATATAATAAGTGTGGGTGCATATAATTTGAAAGAGGGGAACTACGGGTGAACAGACATATAGCGCAAATTCCAGTTTTTGTTTTGATCAGAACGTGCACTATTGACTCCGTCCTGAAGGGGTTAATACATCCATACACAGACTGCTAAATACACACACAGTCCTTTAAATACACACACACACACACACTGCTGAATACACACACATATACTGTATTGAGGGGTGCAGTGTATGTGTTTGTGTGTGTGTGGGGGTAGGGGTGCGGTGTGTGGGGGTAGGGGTGCGGTGTGTGTGTGTGTGTGTGTGTGTGTGTGTGGAGGTAGGGGTGCGGTGTGTGTGTGTGTGGAGGTAGGGGTGCGGTGTGTGTGTGTGTGGAGGTAGGGGTGCGGTGTGTGTGTGTGTGTGCAGGTAGGGGTGCGGTGTGTGTGTGTGTGTGTGTGGAGGTAGGGGTGCGGTGTGTGTGTGTGGAGGTAGGGGTGCGGTGTGTGTGTGTGTGGAGGTAGGGGTGCGGTGTGTGTGTGTGTGTGTGTGGAGGTAGGGGTGCGGTGTGTGTGTGTGTGGAGGTAGGGGTGCGGTGTGAGTGTGTGTGGAGGTAGGGGTGCGGTGTGTGTGTGTGTGGAGGTAGGGGTGCGGTGTGTGTGTGTGTGGAGGTAGGGGTGCGGTGTGTGTGTGTGTGGAGGTAGGGGTGCGGTGTGTGTGTGTGTGGAGGTAGGGGTGCGGTGTGTGTGGAGGTAGGGGTGCGGTGTGTGTGTGTGTGTGTGTGGAGGTAGGGGTGCGCTGTGTGTGTGTGTGTGGAGGTAGGGGTGCGGTGTGAGTGTGTGTGGAGGTAGGGGTGCGGTGTGAGTGTGTGTGGAGGTAGGGGTGCGGTGTGTGTGTGGAGGTAGGGGTGCGGTGTGTGTGTGTGTGTGTGTGGAGGTAGGGGTGCGGTGTGTGTGTGTGTGTGTGGAGGTAGGGGTGCGGTGTGTGTGGAGGTAGAGGTGCGGTGTGTGTGGAGGTAGGGGTGCGGTGTGTGTGGAGGTAGGGGTGCGGTGTGTGTGGAGGTAGGGGTGCGGTGTGTGTGGAGGTAGGGGTGCGGTGTGTGTGTGGGGCTAGAGGTGCGGTGGGGGTAGGGATGCTGTGTTGGGGGGCTCTGTTGGGGAGGGTGGGTAGGGATGTTCTGTTGGGGGGGTGGGTAGGGGTGTTCTGATACATTAAAAACATTTTTTTTTTTTTTTAAAGCATACTGAATCCCCCCCCTTCCTCTTACCTTTGGTGAAGGGGGGGGGGGGGGGGACACAGCCATCCCTGGTGGTCCGGTGGTGGTAATTATCTAGGACAGGAGCCTGCAGCTCTCCTGTCCTCCCGCGCGATGCTGTGTGGAGCGTTGCCGTGGTAACGCGCGGCAACGCTCCACACAGCTCGCGGGAGGACAGGAGAGCTGCTTCCTCGATCCTTCCCCCCTGCTTCCGGTCCTGCCGACACGGAAGCAGAGTATACACCTGCCGTTTAGGGCAGGCAGGTGCCTACTCTGCAGTGATGCCGAACCTACGGCCGCGTGCCGACAGAGAGGGCCCGGCATGCCACCTGTGGCACATGTGCCATAGGTTCGCCATCACTGATCTAGGCTGATGGGAGTCTAAGACAACACTTCCTCAGTCCCTTTCCTCCTACTCTTCTGTGTGACGTCTCCTCTTCCCCACACAGCACTCTGTTAATTGGGAGGAAGTGAACTCCCTTTCTTCCAGCAGGCCATGGAGAAACTAACAAAGTGACAGGGCCCAGTCCGGTGCACTATTAAACGGTCCGCCTGAAGACCTCCCAGTTAACCATCTGTGGGGCCTCATCCAATGCCCTCACGGCCACACCACTGCCAGTGCCAGATTTTCTTGTGCAGTACATTGTGTGATTTGCTGGGGGCATTGAGGCCATTGTAGCCCAGGTGGCACTGCTTCCTCACTCTTTGCTGGTGGAAGCCAGCTGCTAACTTTCCCGGTGTACAGTCTGGCCCTAAGTGCCGCAGCCCACCAGGAAATTTCTCGATATCCCAGTGGGCCAGTCCAGATAATAATAATAATGCATATATTGTTATAAAAACAGTAATTTTACTTACCGTAAATTCCTTTTTTCTTAGTATAGTGGCAGTACTTACAAGTGGGATGTTCCTTATGGTTCTGGACAAGAAGCTCCCCCTTCTTAGAATGTAATTGCTGTGCTCCGCCTGCTGCCTCTATATAACCTGCAATCCAGAGTACCATACCAGTAATACAAAAGAACCAAATGGAGACTGAATAATGCAAAAATTCATTTAATCCAAATGAAAGAGGAGGGAAAGCCAGTACTGCCACTATACTAAGAAAAAAGGAATTTACGGTAAGTAAAATTACTGTTTTTCCCTTCGTATAGTGGCAGTACTTACAAGTGGGATATAGCAAGATCCCTGCACAAAACAAAGGGTGGGAACTCAGCAGGCCACAGCTTGCAGCACCTTACGCCCAAAAGCAGCTTCAGATGATAATACGTCCAGCCTATAATGCTTGATAAAGGTATGTAAGGAAGACCAAGTAGCAGCTTTGCAGATGTCTTTAGGTGAGGCAGCTGCTTTTTCAGCCCAGGAGGTCGCCATAGCCCTAGTGGAATGAGCCTTTAACAGGAATCTAAGGAAATTCCCTTGGATTGATAAGTCAACCTGGTGGTATTTGTCAGCCATCTGGACAAAGAGGGTCTGGAGACAGCACAACCCCTGTTAGTGCCTTGAAAGTATACAAATAGATGATCTGAGGATCTAAACCCCTGAGTCTTCAGAAGGTAGATCTTCAGGGATCTTCTAACATCCAGGAGATGTAGGAGATTGACAAAAAGCCGGCAAGATAATAGGTTGGTTAATAGCAGCACTTGATATAACCTTAGGCAAAAAAGAAGGCTTGGTGTGCAGGACCACTTTGTCTTGATGAAAAATGGTGAACTCCGGAGAGGAAGAGAGCTTGGATCTCACCTACTCTTCTAGCAGAGGTGATAGCCACCAGGAAAGCCATCTTGAAGGTAAGCAGCTTGATAGGAACCTCCAGTAATGGTTCAAACGGTGGATCACAAAGGGCTTGAAGCACCAGAGACAGATCCCAGGTAGGGAAAGGTACTAACTTGGGAGGCCTCTTCAGCCTTATGGACTTAAGAAATCTTCGTATAAGCAGGTTTGAGGCAATGTCACGAACCAGGAAGTGACGTAGAGCTGAAATCTGGCCTTTGAGTGTAGAGACCCCTAGGCCGGCTTCAAACCCATCCTGCAAAAAAGAAAGAATTTCCGGGACTGATGCTTTGGCAGGATCCGAACCTCGAATGGAACACCAGGTTCTGAAATTCATCCAAACCCTGAAATAGATCTTAGAAGTGGACAAGCGGACAGAAGACAGCAAAATGTCACATAAGTGGTCTGAAAGACCATGTTTTTGGAGGATCAACCTTGCAGCAACCATGCCGTCAGATTAAACATTTCCAGGGTTTCTACGGGAAGAGTAACATGCTCTAATGTGTTGGCAGAGATTGGGAGAGACCAACGTGAGATGGTCATGTTTTCCACTTCTGAAAACCAACTCCTGTTTGGCCAGAAGGGCAGGACTGCTAAAATTCTTGCCTGATCCCATCTTATCTTCTGAACTATTCATGGAATAAGAGCTACAGGAGGGAAAACATAAGCCATTTCGAAGTTCCAAGTGATCGATAGACCGTCTAGAACATCTGGGTAATCTCCTGCTTGGAGAGAAGCAAATATCTGCACTTTTCTGTTTCTCCTTGTGGCCATTAAGTCTATATCTGGCCTGCCGAAGCGGGAAACCAGCTCCAAGAAAACTTGGTTTGATAGTGCCCAGTCTGCCTGAGACCAATGACTTCTGCTGAGGTCGTCTGCAATAACGTTTAGAGACCCTCTGATATGGGTAGCTGAGATTGCGAGAAGATTCGCTTGGGCCCATGACATTATATGGTAGCAGAGATCCTGTAGAGCTTTCACCCATGTGCCTCCTTGGTGATTTAAATACGCTACTGTAGTGGCGTTGTCCGACTGAATCTTCACTGCCTGATTGATGACTGAACTGAAGGATACCAGAGCCTTCCATACCGCTTTTTACTCCCTGAAATTTGAGGAAGCCCATGCCTCTTCTCTGTTCCAAAGACCTTGATGGAACTGAGAACCTAGATGGGCGCCCCGACTAGTCTGGGAAGCATCCGTGGTTATTGTAACCCACTGCTTTTGTGCAAACAATAGGCCCTTTGAAATGTTGCTTCTGTCTTTCCACCAGTTTAGTTGATTTTTTTTGCCACTTTGGATGGGTGAAAGGCAGAGTCTAGATCTTCCTGTTTTCGTGTCCATTGGAAAAGAATGTCCCATTGTAAAGGTTTTGATTCTGCCTTTGTCTATGCCACTGCCGGGATTGCAGAAGTGAGGAGGCCCAGTAACCTCATAGCATCCTTGATTGAGCTTAGGTTTTTCTGTATCTTTGATACTGCTATTAAAATCCTCATTTGTTTCTCTATTGGTAGAAAAAGAGACAGGGACTGTGATTCTACCAGAAGACCCAAGAATTCTAGACTCAGCAAAGGAATCAACTTGGATTTTTTTAGGTTCAGCAGCCAACTGTGTTCTTTTAAAACCTTCATAGCGATCTTGAGATCATATTTCAGAATTTGTTTTAATTGGGCTTTCAAGAACCAATCGTCCAGTTACGGAACAATTGAGATACCTTTGAGTCATAAAGCTGCTGCTATGGGTGCCAGGATTTTTGTAAAAACCCGAGGAGCCGAGGACAGGCCAAACGGTAGAGCCTTGAATTGGAAATGGAGAATTCTTCACCTTCCTGTTAGGATCGCCAATCTGAGAAACGTCCGGGAAGATTCTGAAACCGGAACATGGGGGTAGGCATCTTTTAAATCTAACTTTGCCATGTAATCTCCTTTTTGTAAAATGTGCGTTACCGATAAAATATTCTCCATCCGGAACTTTTGGTACGGAATGCAGGCGTTGACCTGTTTTAGGTCTAGGATAGGCCGAAAGGATCCGTCTGGCTTTTGAACCAGAAACAGGCGTGAGTAAACTCCCAACATTTGGGTACCATCTCTACAACATCTTTCCTTAAAATAATAAGGGCTTCTGTTAGGAGTGCCTCTGTTTTCTTCCTGGAAGGATAGCTTGACAGTAGGAAGGAAGGTTGTGGTCTTGTGGAAAACTTGATTCTGTAACCTTCTGAAACAGTTTTTATAATCCACCCATTTGACGTACTCTTTTACCATTCTTGGGCGAAGAACCGAAGGCGTCCTCCAACTCTTTTGGCGTCAACATTTTTTCTTTTTGTCTTGCCCGTTGGATTCCTGTCTAGACCACTGGCTGCTGTTTCCATGTTTTTGAAACCTGCGAAACCGCCCTTGGTAACGAAAGGACCGCTGACCCTTGTATTGAAATCTTTTATATCCCTGAGTTCTTGATTCCAGAGGTAGGGCTTTCTTTGTTTCCGACATCTTTCTAATAATGTCTTCTAAAGGAGTTCCAAAAAGTTTGTTCCTCTCAAACGGTAATTCACATAAGGCTGCCTTAGACGCCGAATAAGCTGTCCATGTTCGTAGCCAAAGCGCTCTTCTGGCCACTGATGACATTCAGTAGGAACATAAGATGGGCAGGATCTGTATTGGACTTTCCCATAAGAGACTCTTCCAGGGCTTGAAGCCAAACGCTCTGTGCCCTGAGAACCGCTGAACCTGCAATTTCGGCTCTACACTGGTAGCCTGCAGCTTGGAAGATTCTTCTACACAAAGTTTCGGCTCGTTTGTCCATAGGATCTTTAAGTCCTGAGACTATGGGTATAGTGGTTTTCTTTGACAGCTGTGCAATCTGAATATCTACTTTATGAAGATCTTCCCATTTTTCTTCAGACTGTAGCTTGAACAGAAGTTTAAAATGTTTAGAAATAAATGCCCTTCTTTCCGGATTCTTCCATTCTCTATGAAGGAGATCCAAGATTTTAGGTGGCATCGGGAAACCTTTAACCTTACCCTTGGTAGGTTCTGGTTCTTGTACAGCGGTCGTCACTTCTTTAACCCCTTAAGGACCAAACTTCTGGAATAAAAGGGAATCATGACATGTCACGTGTCCTTAAGGGGTTAATACATTTTTTTTTAGCTCTTCTGGTGGAAATCCCTCTTCCACACTTGAAGCTAGGCTGGAAATATCAGAAGGTGAAGAAAAAGAGCATTCTCCTGAAGAAATATCAGACAGAGAAGGAGATCTATTTCTCCTACGTTTCTTAGGCAGCTTCTCTTGAATAGCCGGCTCTTTCTTAACAGCATCTTTAAAAGATTCAAATGTCTGGGACAAATTTTCCTGAAAGCAGCCCAGGAAGGATGCCATATCAGTCTGCTTGGCTTTTTCTAGCAATTCCGTTGAGCACTGATTGCATGTCTTTTTGCGACATCCGTCAGGTAGAGGTACAGCACATTCCAGACAACATAAGTGTTTAGATTTGCTTAAGGCTTTTTTTGGAACAGATGCTCACATCTTGTCTTTATCTGTCTTATCCGGAGATATAGGACTGGACATATAGAGTTTAAAGAGTTAAATCTCACCTCAAATCACCTAAGATCCATGTAGGAGGGCTGGTGACACGGAGAACCAGGACTGTACACCCACCCTTGGGGTCAGGAAGGTTCTGCACAGCTTTACAAGTCCAAATTTTGAATTTGGCGCCAAACACCGTTTCGGGCATGCTCAGTTGCGCAATTCTCCTCCCGGGCGTGTGTTCCACCGCTGTGCGCATGCGTAATGATCAATGAATGAGGACCGCCTGGGAACTCACAGAAATGCCACAAATAGTAAGTACCCGGTCAGGTTCCGTAACGCGAAACCGGAAGTACTATTGCCGCTCAGTTCCCGCCCGGGGAGCTATCGGGCACTCACCTCCCGATCAGCAACCTGTGCTGACCGCACCAATTCTCCACCTGCATTGGGGAACCGGTCCGTCCCGTTGACGGGACAAGAAGAACTGGTATGATACTCTGGATTGCAGGTTATATGGAGGCAGCAGGCGGAGCACAGCAATTAAATTCTAAGAAGGGGGAGCTTCTTGTCCAGAACCATAAGGAACATCCCAGTATACGAAGGGAAAATATAAAAATTTTCAATAAAAAAAAATAGATTAGCTTTTAACATGCATTATATAAACCTCCTGCCTGAGATACAAATTTAAGATTTTCCTAATCTTCAGTGTCAGAAAATATTAAACACAGGAGACAAATATTATCCCGCCCGATTAATCCACCCTTTCGTTTCATTTTGTCGTTTCAGTGTGAATATCCTTTATTTTCCTCATTCTGCTGTCCCTTATGGATTAGTCATTTCTTATATTTCCTTGAATTCTGCAGCATGAAAGAGGAAGATCAGTTGGGGGGGTTATCTCCTTTATAGACTGTGCTTCATATTGATTGGTTACTGACTGAGTGTTCCACTAATGTTACATATCAAGTTTGATTTTTTTTCTTTTGTTCCATCAAACTTTGTTATTAACTATTTTGCTGTTGGAGTAGTAAGGAATGAATTTAATGGATAACATTCGCCTCCTGTCTTTAACAAAATCTATATTTTCTATATTGGCAGTCTAAACATTTCCCAGTAATTGGATGATTTTCCTTGATGGGCTGTAAGGTTCTTACTGTCTAGACTCATCTCTGACCCCTCGCTGTTTCAGCGGCATACATTGCATTTAGACTATATGGCAAGGCTGTACTTGCAGGGTTAAACACCCTTGTATTGGCAGTTTTCTTGATGGCCACTACAGGTGCTTCTGCTTTAATGACCTTTGACGTCATCAACTGCAGCTTATTTGATTGGACGTGTACATGGTGCTCAACGCACACAAACATATCGTCCCCAGTGCATTGGATTGGAGGTCATTGAGGAAGCAACGCTTCCAGGATGACGTTACCGGAGGAGGAGCGGGTGTTGATGCTGGGAAAAATGTAAATTAAAAGCTTTCCCCCCTCTCTCTCTCTCTCTATATCTATATATATATATATATATATATATATATATATATATATATATATATATATATATATATATATATATATATATATATATATATATATATATATATATATATATATATATATATATATATATATATATATATATATATATATATATATATATATATATATATATACACACACACACACACACACACACTTCAAAAGGACACGATAGCAGTAGAAATACATGTTTTTATGGTCCAAATATGGCAGTTTAATGAAGCATATCACCAGACTCACAAGGCAATGTTTCGGTCACAAACCATGACCTCTACCAAGCCACAATGTCAGTCAGACAGCTGCATGGAGATGCTGAACATTCCCCATAGAGATGCATTGACTCAACAGATCTCTAAGAAGAAATGCGGATTGGTCTCAGCAAGGTGATTGCTGCGCATGCACACTTTCCCTAAATGCTTCCCTATTGGGTTGGTTGACATAAATAGTAATGATGACATGAGCCAACAGGGGTGTTGCGGTCGAATTAAGATTAATACACCCATGGAGTGCAAGATAATCTAAAAGGTTATTATAAAGCTCTATAGTTCTGAATACATGTTTTTTTGCTATACAGAGAGTTCAGTGTGTGCACTCTCTTGAGAAAAGTAGGTGAAAGGGAAAAAAATCCAGAAAAACAGACTAGGTTGGTAAAGGAATACTATCGCGTTCGGTTAAACACACAGGTTATTTTTAACCCTGCAATGTAAACAATGGCATTTCTACAAAAGTATAAAAAAAAAAAAATGATTTGATCAACTCCAGAGTTAAAAGCACAGGACCACTGCTCCCATACCACATCATTGAGATGACTTGACCTTAGTGGTCCCTTAGTAATTGAAACAATGGCATGAACATTCAAAAGGTAGTTAAAGGAACACTTTAGTGCTGTATTCCTAACACTAAAGTGTCCCTCAGCCCATGCAGCCCCCACGGCCACAAAATGGTAAAAAACAAACAAAAAAAAAACAGCTTTTACTTACCCGATTCCAGCGCCAATATCCCCACGCCATGTGTGCATTAGGCCTTCCCTATAGTAAAGTATTGCCTTAATGGGGATTTAGAAGATGCTGGACCAAGCATGTCAAACCTGCTGTCCACAATGAATATATTTGCGACCCGCCTGCCCTGGGGCCACTTTATGCTGTGGCTGCCACGATCGATCGCGTGCTTCGGGGCCATAAGACCGCTAAGCATTAGTCCACACCAGTTGCTACAGTGCACTGAGTGGCTGGCCGTCAGCAAAGCAGGCCAGCTACTCCCTTTCCCTCCTGCTCGCAGTGTCAGTAGACTGTCTAGCCTGCTTGAGCAAAGAAGTGCTGGAACTGGAGGACTGACGGCTCATCTTAAGGTAGGGGAAGAGGCGCTTAGGGGACCTTCCTGTGTTGAATAGGGGACAGGGGTGCAGTGTATTAAAGGAACACTCCAGTGCCAGGAAAACAAATAGTTTTCCTGGCACTGCAGGTCCCCTCTCCCTCCCACCCCCCATCCCATGTTGCTGAAGGGGTGAAAACCCCTTCAGTGACTTACCTGAGACCACCGCCGAGGTTTAGGGTGCGCCCACACTCCTCCCCCGCCGACCTCATCCGGCAGGGGAGACCAATTGCACATGCACGGCAATGCCCGGCGGCGGGATGAGACCTAATGCGCGGCAATGCCGCGCATGTGCATTAGACCTCCCCATAGGAAAGCATTGAAAATGCTTTCAATGCTTTCCTATGGGGATTTTATGGGGACATAGCGTGAGGACGTCCAGCGACGCTCTAGCACAGAAAACCTGTGTTAGAAACCAGGAAGTGCCCTCTAGTGGCTGTCTAGTAGACAGTCACTAGAGGAGGAGTTAACTCTGCAAGGTAATTATTGCAGTTTATAAAAATTGCAATAATTACACTTGCAGGTTTAAGGGTAGTGGGAGTTGGCACCCAGACCACTCCAAAGAGCACAAGTGGTCTGGGTGCCTGGAGTGTCCTTTCGATTGGGGAAGGGAGCAGTATATTAATTTGGAGGAGGGAGGGGGACAGTGTACTAGAGTGGTGGGAAGGGAGACAGTGTGTTAAATTAGAGGGAGGGCAGTGTATCACATTAGAATGGTGGGGGTAAGGGGCAGTGTGTAATAATGGATGGAGGGGGGGGCAGTGTATTAGATTCAGGGGTAGTGTATTAGATCTGTGAGCACTGAATGGTCCCCATGGAGATGTTGATTGGCTGCGCAGCTTTTTGCCACACATGCACAATAGCCTCCCAATGCTTTCCTAAATTGAAGCCAATTATCAGCTCCATACAGTGCAAGTGCATTTCTTCGATCAATAAATTACATTCTACACTATATCTCCCTCCTTGTCCTCTCTTCTCATTGCATATTGGCCTGTATCTGAGGATTTTCCCAAAGCGCTACTTCCTCCTTCTTGCATATAACTTACTCAGGAATGGAAAGGAGAGACTCTAGATTCTGTTGTTCGAGCTGCTTCTCTTATCGCACAACAAGCGCTAGAAGAATCTTATGCCTTGTTACCTTTACAGTGGTTTTGGTAACTATAGTGCTCCTCTAAATGTAACCCCCCACAGTGCTACATAAGTGAATATAGTACTGCGGGCATACAGACAAGTTGGTAAAGTCACTGTGATGTGTTGCAGAGGAGGTATGTTTTGTGTTTTAACATACCTCTTCTGCTTTACTCACCCCAGTAAGCTTCAATACAGTTTACTGGAGGGAGGGAATGAGGCAATTCTTATTTCAGAAAATGTTAATATACAACTAAAAAAAAACAGGGAAGTTGAGTGGAACATCATAAATTAAATATCAGAGGTAATTTTTTTTTTTTTTTTTTAACACTAAATATTGAAATGAGGGTTCCTCTTCCATGAAATCTTAACACACAAAAACATCTGTATTAGGTCATTTAAAGTAACAACCATCTTTAGAGGGCAATGCTTGCAATACCATCATAAATAAATGTTAAAAAATAAACCGCAGGACCTCACAAACAAGTGACCACAATCTAAAAAAAAAAAAAAAAAAGTTTAAATCAAGTTTCTCCCAGAAAATTATTATTTTTTTTATATGTAATTATTCTTTCATTCATTACAGACATTCACACTTCAATTCTTCCTGCTGGCATGCAGTTCTAGTTGGTATGCCATGCTAAAGAGCCATTACCTGTTTGGTGTTTTGACAGTAACTGGTGATGATATTGGAGGAAGGACAGGTGGTAAGTTCAGCTGGACTCCAGACCAAGAGATGTGGCACCCACAGTAATATTTCAAGTAATTGTAGCACCCTGTGGCTGCTGCCACCCCACTGCTTCCCACAACTGAAATTTGGCCACTTGGCAGTGAACTCAGCTGGTAGGTGTCCAGTCCATCAGCAGCCAAGTGGCTGTTCACCTTCACAACAAATCCATTAGCCCTGTCCCCAATCAAACGTTTCAGCAGATCAGTCACTGCTTGAGCCTGCACAGCATCACTTTTCTGTGGCTTTAAATGGGACAAGGTTTGGAATGTCTGTGCTGGATAAACAACCCCAAAAGAAGCATGAAGTATACAGATTGCCACCAAAATCTTCATTGTGGAATTTCTGCAAAGGGATCTTCTCTAGAACCTGGTACTGGCTGCTGCAATCACCAATATCAATCTTCTGTAAACATCTTTGGTGGAAATAAAAAAAATATGACTTTAAGGGATACAAAGTATCTTGTTCTGTATGTCTTTCTGACCAGTGGAGCAGAGTTAGCACACCCCAAAAAACATGCAGTGTTACAAAAGAATCTTTTTGGAAAAGCACAAGTTTCAGAGGTTCCTGTGCATTGTTGGCACAATCACAGCAGTCCGGGCTCTAGAACTGATGCAGGGCACATTAACAGGATTTACTTATACCTTTGGACTTCCTGATTGCTATAGAATCCAATCTAGACTCTTATTGGTGGGCCGGACTGTCATTTAAATGGAATGTTAGCTGATACATTGTGCTCTAGATCGGATTGGCTGTTGCTGCCCGGGCATGAAAGGGCGTTTGAAAAAAAAAAAAATGAGTCTAGTCACTTGACTTTTTGAGCACACTATTTATTTGTTTATTTTTGGTTTTCTTTTAAAGTAAAATTCTAGAAGAAATATCTGAAGGTGGAGCATTGTCTTCCTTGATGATTATTTTTTATTTTTCTGTATTTTTTTTTTTTAACCTTGCTCTAATAAAAAAAAAAAAGTTACAAAAATATCTATGTGCCATTGTACTTCCTTGTAAAAATGTTGTGCAATGTTTATAACAAGCCTGGGATTTGTTCATGCACTATTTAAAATGCACAAAAAAAAAAAAATGTAAGTAAGGGAGGCTCTCACCTTCCCTCTACTTCATTTCTTTCATTTAACCCTCTGAGTGCCAGAAAAGTTTCTAATAACAAGGGTTGGTTTAAAGAGGAAGTTCTCACTTTTTCTCTTTTTTTTTTTAACCAGAGGAGCAGCTTCCCACCAAACCAGCAGACTTGTGCTCAGCAAGAAATGTACGTTCTGCTGAATAATTTATTTATGAAGACAGAAACTGGATGTCAGTTCGGCTCATTCAAATTTCGATTCAAAAAGGCGCAAAAATGATCCAATCAGTAATTCGGGTACAATTTCCGGATTTGTTGCGGAATTCAGCCGATCACCTGATTGGCCCAATTCGAAAACATTGCAGAAACCACACATGCACATCATTCCAGCACACTCCACTCACCTTCTTAATTTTATATAAAAATAGGGGTATGAATTGCATTGATGTATGTTATCCATGCTGAAAGGACTAGTTTATAAAAATGATTTACAAACATATGTTAGTTTTGTTCTTTGAGGTAGCAGCCCACAATCATCTCTATACCCAGTGGTGTATCCTGGTTTTGTGCTGCCCTAGGCCACCCACCCACCAAACCCTTCCCCCCTGCCCCGCATTCACTGACAGATACGCATACACTAGCTAACAGAAACACACATTTGATAACAGAAATACACACTCACTAACAGACACACACACTCACTAACCGACACACACACTCACTCACTAACAGACATACACACACACTAACAGGCAAACACACACTAACAGACACACACACTAACACACACTCACTAACAGACACACACACTAACAGACACACTCACTAACAGACACACTCACTAACAGACACACTAACAGACACACTCACTCATTAACAGACACACACACTCACTAACAGACACACACTCACTGTTAGCCGCAAGGCTAGCAAGACATTTGCCCTGGGCAAATTCCGCCCAAGGCAAATGCCTTGTTTGCCTCGCGGCTAAAATGTCCCTGTCTATACCAGTGTCCTTAGGAGACATCCCCCACTTCACTCTCTTTAAAGTAACGAAAAGCATCCAGACTTCATTTAAAGGGAAACTATAATGCTAGGAATACTAAGCTGTATTCATAGCACTATACTTTCCTCAGCTCCCCCCCCCCCCCCCCCCCCCCACCTCAGCAGTGTAAACCCTTACTCCACTTACCCGATCCCAGCACTGATGTCCCTCGCAGTGGGTTGGTCCCCCACCTCCTCCAACATCATCTGACGTCACTCCCATCTCCTCCCAACACTAGAGCCTGTCTACCCCAAAACACACAAGAGCCCCAATGTTGCCAAGTATATGGCCAGAAATGTTCAATGATAAATAGTTAAAATATAACTCACATAATGACCTCTATCCCTCCACAAACACACTACTGCCCCTATTCATATGCACAAATACATACCACACTGCAAACAGCCTCACCCACATATATGCAACACCTAAATCATCCTTTAACCTACACATGCAACAATCGCACAAGTAGACTACCCCCATCCACACAAACCCAAAGCAGCCTCCTCACAAACATGCACCACCACAAGCAGCCTCCACACACAACTCCACAAGTGGCATAGAAACACATAAACCACCACAAGCAGCTTCCAGACTCACATTTACACATATGCACACAACACTCTGTCCCAGCTTTGTCCTAAATGTGTCCTCTGAAACACTTCCTCCCAATCGTCCCGAATTCTGTGGGAAAGTCCCAATTTTTATGTCCTCTCCTACTGTCCCGCCTTAGTTTCCTTGTGCCCCTCTTTTGGGGACACCAGGAAACTATCCCCAACATTCATAGCACGAGCCTAACATAAGACACACTCGTGCTATGTTTAAGTCACTAGGACCCTGCAGGGAGCACCAAAACTGTATGCACCATTCACGCCAGGCTGGCTTACCATTAACTCGGGCAGAGCAATGTCCTTTATGGTGGGTCCGCCAGTTAATGGCATGGTCACTTGACTGGCTCGCCCACTTTACCTTCCTTTCACTGGCCTCCCGACATGCACGACACCGGAGTTGGAAGGAATAGACACAGGTCACCAGCAAACACAAAACAAGCGTATAATTTTATTCACTGGCACAATGTGAAAAGAAACAGTGTATTTTCCCTATGCAACAGCTCTGTAGGGAAACTTGGAGTTTGTGACATTGGTGATCACAAAGTGCCCTTCTCTGTCCCCACCCCTCCTATTGGGTTGTTATACCAAAAATGGGGAACTATTGACAAATGTTGTGAACTGAAAATCAAGGTTGAAAGCAGTAAATTGAGGAATAGAGATAAGGACAATATATCAAGGAAATATGGCGCGATATGATTAATTTATAGAATCTAAACATATTCTGACAATTATTTCAATTACAGTGAATGAGAGGAATTTTGCTGGGTATAATAAACAGGGCATATTGCTGGGACAATAAACTAGGTGAGTTTGGGTGATAAATTGAGTGGATATGGTAAGCGGATTATTTTAAGAACAGACATGGGAATGTAAATGTGGGGCTGTGCTTGGAATGTGGGACATGGGGGCTATATTCTGTTTTTCAACTGTGTTTTCAATGGAAGCTAAAATATCCTGTGGGGAGACAATGGATACCATCTGGGCATGCAGAGGTGTAATTAAATATGTAGAGGATGTTCGGATGTGGGAATGGGTTGGAAAGGAAATTAAATATGAATTGGAGTACAGGGAAAAGTTTTGTATTATGTTTTTGTAATGTGCGGTGGTGGTGCCTTTTATAGGTATGGCCTCAGTAGGTTTGGGTTTTAATAGACAGAGCATAGCCAGGACAGTATGGAGTCCCAACTCACAAATATAGGACAAAGCAAAGAACAATATGTATTACCGTTTTTTAGAGGTGGCCCGGCTTAACATACTATAACGAAAGAATAGTCAAAGAGCAAGCCGAGTTCAATGGGGTACAGAATAGAGACTATACGAGTAAACAATCCAAAATCAGGGTAACAGAGAAGCCAAAAAACTGAAAATTATAAAATAATACGGAAAGCACTCCGTGGCTATTAGAAACATTGATAAAACACCGTTCCAATAGTGGTCTGAGATTATTATGTAGGCCTAGAGTCTGATGTCATCAGAATGGGTCCAGAATGTTCTAGATGGGTGTTACCAAAGTTACATCATATTTGCAACAGTTTGACTACATAAGGAACTATGGCCATAGTGAGATATGTTACATTTGATACTAGAAACACATACAGTGCCATGACCCTGGTGCAGGGTCGACTGACCACCACTCACATAACTTTTGACGCAGTAAACTAATGTCTAGCAGAAGGTAGCCTGACAGCAGAGTTCTCTGGGGCATTTTGTCGCTGGACACAGGCAGGAAATGTCTTGGGCCAGCTCTGTATATATATTCATACATGTGTGTTAATATATACTTTGCACCTTTTCAGTTATTTGTGGGCTTTTAGACATTAATATTTGATAAACTCATTTGATTTGCTGTATTAAAATTATTAAAAACATAACTGGTCTGAAAGGTGTCTAAACTAAAAAAATATCCAGCCATACGCATGCAATGTATTTCACTAGATATTATTCCGGTGCTTAAATAGTTAAAACGTCTCTCCTGCTCTTTCCATTAAAATGTTTTCCCCCCAGGCTGGATAACTGTGTTTCCTAAGAAATCTTTACTACACTCTTGGACACTTCAAAGACCATCAAAAGGACTGACTGAACTAAATCTGCTTTTTGTTAAGAAAGTGTAAAAGGTTGGTGTTTTTTTGGCTTTTTTTTTTTTGTTGTTAATGCCGTTACCCCCTCTGAAAGCAAACTGCAGTTTCCCAATGTTCTAGCAGATGTCATGAAGCAAGACTTTCCATCCATCAAACATATACAGTTGCAAGAAAAAGTAAACCCTTTGGAATGAACCCTTTGGAATGATATGGATTTCTGCACAAATTGGTCATAAAATGTGATCTGATCATCATCTAAGTCACAACAATAGACAATCACAGTCTGCTTAAACTAATAACACACAAAGAATGAAATGTTGCCATGTTTTTATTGAGCACACCATGTAAACATTCACAGTGCAGGTGGAAAAAGTATGTGAACCCCATAGACTAATGACATCTCCAAGAGCTAATTGGAGTGAGATGTCAGCCAACTGGAGTCCAAACAATGAGATGAGAATGAAGGTGTTGGTTACAGCTGCCCTGCCCTATAAAAAAACACACACCAGTTCTGGGTTTTCTTTTCACAAGCATTGCCTGATGTGAATGATGCCTCGCACAAAAGAGCTCTCAGAAGACCTACGATTAAGAATTGTTGACTTGCATAAAGCTGGAAAGGGTTATAAAAGTATCTCCAAAAGCCTTGCTGTTCATCAGTCCACGGTAAGACAAATTGTCTATAAATGGAGAAAGTTCAGCACTGCTGAAAAGATGACTGCAAGAGTACAGCACAGACTGCCCAATGAGGTGAAGAAGAATCCTAGAGTGTCAGCTAAAGACTTACAAAAGTCACTGGCAAATGCTAACATCCCTGTTAGCGAATCTACAATACATAAAACACTAAACAAGAATGGATTTCATGGGAGGATACCACAGAGGAAGCCACTGCTGTCCAAACAAAACATTGCTGCACGTTTACAGTTTGCACAAGAGCACATGGATGTTCCACAGCAGTACTGGCAAAATATTCTGTGGACAGATGAAATCAAAGTTGAGTTGTTTGGAAGAAACACACAAAACTATGTGTGGCAAAAAAATAGGCACAGCACACAAAAACCTCATCCCAACTGTGAAGTATGGTGGTGGGGGCATCATGGTTTGCGGCTGCTTTGCTGCGTCAGGGCCTGGACGGATTGCTATCATCGAAGGAAAAATGAATTCCCAATTATCAAGACATTTTGCAGGAGAACTTAAGGCCATCTGTCTACCAGCTGAAGCTCAACAGAAGATGGGTGTTGCAACAGGACAATGACCCAAAGCATAGAAGTAAATCAACAACAGAATGGCTTAAACAGAAGAAAATACGCCTTCTGAAGTGGCCCAGTCAGAGTCCTGACCTCAACCCGATTGAGATGCTGCTGTAGCATGACCTCAAGAAAGAGATTCACACCAGACATCCCAAGAATGTTGCTGAACTGAAACAGTTCTGTAAAGAGGAATGGTCAAGAATTACTCCTGACCGTTGTGCACGTCTGATCTGCAACTACAGGAAACGTTTGGTTGGAGTTATTGCTACCAAAGGAGGTTTAACCAGTTATTAAATCCAAGGGTTCATATACTTTTTCCACCTGCACTGTGAATGTTTACATGGTGTGTTCAATAAAAACATGGCAACATTTCATTCTTTGTGTGTTATTAGTTTAAGCAGACTGTGATTGTCTATTGTTGTGACTTAGATGATGATCAGATCACATTTTATGACCAATTTGTGCAGAAATCCATATCATTCCAAAGGGTTCACATACTTTTTCTTGCAACTGTATATAGGGTGGCCGTAAGTCCCTACCCATCCATATATCTTATGTATATAGTGAATCTGTGTGCTGGATGGGTAAGGACTTATGGGCCACCCTGTACATGTTGCAGAATATCAATATTGTGTCTACCTTGACTAAAATAAAATATTGTCTTATGTCTCCAGCGTCAGGAACCCCTGCAAACTTATAAGTCCATTCCTATGGTGGTAAAATTCAAAGGACACAATAGGCACCAAGATCACGTCATTAAGCAGAGACTGGCTGGGAGGGTGAGTGACCTGGGGCATGTTGGTTGATGGGGGTCTGATGATCAAAGGAGGGGTGGGAGCCACAGATGTGTCAGCACCTGTAAATAGAGGTTCCACCCGGAGATAAGTGAAGATACTATGCTATATAAGCAAAGAAAGAATGTGATAAAGACTGCTGGCATTTTGGTGGGGATTAACTTGAAAATTTACATTAACACCTTAATGACACAGCTTCAGCTTGCTAGTTTACTTGGATTAACGAGCAATTTTGGCATTTTTGCTATTTCCATCCTCATTTATTGCAGTAGCACATATCAAATACCATTTTTAAAGGAGAAAGGCGGCTTTGATTCGATGTGATATATACATTTATACATTTTCATTAATTATAATAAAAAATTATGAGAAATACTTTTTTTTTCACAGTTTTGGTATTAATAATGTTTACATAATTAGTGCATCTAAATAAAAGTAATTCATAATAAACTAATGTTTTTGCCCTGATTTATAGAGTACATCATATTTCTAGGACTTCTGTTTATTTTGATAGTTCCAGATCATAAAATACATAATTTAATATGGGAAGATTTCAGATTGTTTTATACCAGGAGTTTCAGTGAAGAGAGGAATATCTGAGGAAAAATTCATCTTTGTGACCCATGTCATATAGAGAGCACTGTTGATCTCCTTTTAATTTTTCCTTCTGGGTTCCCTGGTTCTCACCTTGTTGCGAAGTCCGCCTTTCACATGTTCATATCATCACTACTGGATATTTTCTCCTGTGTGCGGGTACTTTGATGTGGACCAGCTTATCGGATCCTTGAGGGGGATTATACCACCTAAATCTGATTCTTTATATTAATTATTCTGGCACAGACCATACAGAGAGCACTAATGTTTTCTCTTTTATCTTTTTGAGTTTTTTTAGGCTCTCACTTTGCTGCAGTGTATACCACCACATATATACATTATTCTAAGGAAATCCGATGTGCTGCTATATCCACGGAAAATACTCTTTTATCAGATACTGAAATCAGATTAGAATATATTAAAAATATATATAGAAATAAATATATGTATATATAAAGAAACCCATCATGTGACTCCAAATAAATGCATGATAATAAAAAAATATATATTAAAAGACAAAAAAACTGAAAACCATATAAAACCAAAAGTGATTAATTTGAAAAGTTTCCCCTGTAATGGAATTCTAAAACTTGTGTTTTTCTAGCCTGAAATTGACATGTGCTACAATTACCATATAAAAAAAACAACATTTTGGCTGTTCCATAAATTTTTTTTATTATCTTATCCGACATAGGAGGGGACCTATTCTAGGCCAACTATTCCAAGTTTCTCCCAGCAATGTCACACACAGTAGGAACATGTTTGACCTGGTCAGGCAGGACAGCATTGGGCAAGAAAATGCTGTTGCTAAAAATACTGTACTTGTTTAGGAACCTACTGTAATACTTACCCATTCTGGAGCTCGCCAATCTGTCGGGTCAGACGCTGCATACTGTGCATGTGCATCTATTTGTATACACACACGCTGATATCAGAGCGGCGCGACTCTAAGTGACGATTTAGTCGGCACGAATGCACAGACCAAGCACCTGAATTCTGCGTTCACCTGAATTCGGGTTTTCAGGTGCTCCAAGGTAACGTTATGCAATAGTTTTAGTGCCCTGTCTATATAAACCCAGGGTTTTCTGTAGCAAGTTGCCCTGTTGTGGTTCTTGATTAACCAAAAGTGTGCTTTATTGTATTTTGGATTTCTTGTTACAAATGTTGGCTTGTTTAACCGTCTCTTCTACTCTTGACTTCGGCTTCCTCTCTGACTATTCTACATGTTATAGGGCCTGGTAATACGTAGTTTATATCTCTTAAGTGTTGGGTTCTTCTACATAACCGTGAAAGTACAACAGGGCCACTATGGACCCTTCGGACCTATCTCAGCAGATGGCAGTACAAGGAGCAAGAATGGCTGGGCTTGATCATCGTACAGATCAATTTGCCAAGGCCCTCCAGACCATATTACTGGACTGGAGTTATTACAACACACAGTTCACTTGCAACCCCAGGCACAATCTGCTACCGGTGTATCCGCTATCACATTCTCGGCCTATGAGAACAGTCATTATGCTCCCCCTACTCATATGAAACTTTCACAATGATATGGTGGAGATCCACTGAATTGCCGTGGTTTAATCTATCCGGTCAGCATCCACTTTGAAATGAAACCCTGCTCTTTTCCTACGGTTAGAGCAAAGATTGCATTCCAAATCAACCATTTAGCTGATAAGACTCCTGCTTGGGCTAACCCTTTATGGGAGTCAGAATCACCCATAATCCATAGAACTTTTGATGCTCCAGGGTGTGGTCATTATGCTGGCAAATCACTGATGAAAATCAGACAAGGTTCTCACACAGTAGCAGAGTATGCTATTGAGTTCAGGACGCAAGTTTCTGAGGTAGTCTAGACCAACAGTAACTTGATTACTACTTTTCAGGAAGGATTATTGTAAAGCGCTCCGGAATCTGTTGGCGCTATATAAATTGCAATAATAATAATAATAAGGATTAGCTGATAACATCCAGGATAAAATCGTTGCTAAGGAGTTGCCTTCTGAATTAAATTATTTGATCGATTACGTTACAGTTCGTTAGCGTTTAGCATTGCCTGCCCCAGGAACTAAGTGTAGAAATAAGTGAACCTCTGTTTTTAATCTTTCAAGATTCTTTTCTTTCAGGAAGTGTTCCGGAGGATTGGAGGAAGGCAGATGTGGTTCCTATATTCAAAAAGGGTTCAAAATCCTTGCCTGGAAATTATAGACCTGTGAGCTTAACTTCTGTGGCTGGTAAAATATTTGAAAGGTTATTAAATGATAATATTCAAGAATTCCTTGAGAAGAATATGGTTATCAGCAAAAATCAGCACGGTTTTATGAAGCACAGGTCATGTCAAACTAACTTGATTGCGTTCTACGAAGAAGTAAGTAGAAGTATAGATCAGGGTGTTGCAGTGGATGTGATCTATTTGGATTTTGCCAAGGCATTTGATACAGTTCCACACAAAAGATTAGTGTTCAAACTCAAGGAAATCGATCTCGATGAAAATGCTTGTTCTTGGGTAGAACATTGGCTTAAAAACAGAATACAAAGAGTTGTCGTTAATGGTAAATTTTCAAGCTGGACAGAGGTGGCAAGTGGTGTCCCTCAGGGGTCTGTTCTGGGACCCCTTCTATTTAACATTTTTATAAATGATCTTGAAGACAGCATTGAAAGTCATGTTTCAGTGTTTGCAGATGACACAAAACTTTGTAAAATAATACAATGTGAGCAAGATATTACTTTGCTGCAGAAGGATTTAGATAGACTGGAGGACTGGGCACTCAAATGGCAGATGAAATTTAATGTTGAAAAATGCAAAGTTATGCACTTCGGCGTAAAGAATACACAAGCAACGTATACCCTTAATGGAAGTGAATTAGGGATAACAACACACGAAAAGGACTTGGGAATTGTTATAGACAACAAACTATGCAACAATGTGCAATGTCAATCAGCAGTGGCCAAGGCCAGTAAGGTATTGTCATGCATGAAAAAGGGCATTCATTCTCGGGACGAGAATATCATTTTGCCTCTCTATAAATCACTGGTAAGACCACATATTGAATATGCTGTGCAATTTTGGGCACCTGTTCTAAAGAAGGATATCATGGCACTAGAAAAAGTGCAGAGGCGGGCTACAAAATTAATAAAAGGAATGGAACATATCAGCTATGAAGAAAGGTTAACAAATTTAAACCTATTTAGTTTAGAAAAACGTCGCCTGAGAGGGGATATGATAACATTATACAAATATATTCGGGGCCAATACAAACCATTGTGTGGAAATCTATTCACAAACCGGACTTTACATAGGACACGAGGCCATGCGTTTAGACTGGAAGAAAGAAGATTTCGTCTAAGGCAAAGGAAAGGTTTTTTTACTGTAAGAACAATCAGGATGTGGAATTATCTGCCTGAAGAAGTGGTTTTATCAGAGTCCATACAGATGTTCAAACAGCTACTAGATGCATACTTGCAAAGACAGAATATTCAAGGATATAATCTTTCAATGTAGGGTAATAACTGCTTGATTCAAGGATAAATCTGACTGCCATTCTGGGGTCAAGAAGGAATTTTTTGTCCTAGCTTGTTGCAAAATTGTGCTTCAAACGGGGTTTTTTTTTTTTGCCTTTTGGATCAACAGCAAAAAACAGGTGTGAGGAAGGCTGAACTTGATGGACGCAAGTCTCTTTTCAGCTATCTAACTATGTAACTATGTAACCCATGCAATTAGGTGTGACAAAGTTATCCAAAGCTATTTATTATTTTATTATTATTATCGCCATTTATATAGCGCCGACAGATTCAGTAGTGCTTTACAATAATATGAGAGGGGTATTTAACTATAAATAGGACAATTACAAGAAAACTTACAGGAACAATAGGTTGAAGAGGACCCTGTTCAAACGAGCCTACAGTCTATAGGTTATGGGGTATAAAACAAATTAGGCCAGAAATATCAATCAAACAAGGTGGGAGTGAAGCAGAGCTGGAGGAGAGAGTAGAGTGATGCCCTTTAGGAGAGAGCAAGCGACAGGTATTTAAGGTAGAGGTTACTCTGGGAGTCCATAAGCTTTCCTAAAGAGATGGGTTTAAGGCACTTCTTAAATGATTGAAGACTAGGGGATAGTCTGATTGGGGTAGGCAGGCTATTCCATAGGAAGGGAGCGGCCTGCGAGAAGTCCTGCAAGCGCGAGTTGGCTGTATGGGTGTGAGCAGCGGACCTGAGAAGGTCACGGGCAGAGCGGAGGGACCGAGAAGGGGCATACCTATGGATCTGTGAAGAGATATAAGGGGGGCTAGAATTGTTTAGTGCTTTATATGTATCGGTTAGCACTTTGAATTGACTCCTATAAGATACAGGAAGCCAATGTAAGGACTGACAGAGGGGTGAGGTGTGAGAGGACCGACTGGAGATGAAAATCAGTCTGTCCGCAGCATTCATTACAGACTGTAGCCGGGCAATATGGCTTTTGGGAAGACCAATCCCAATCAGGAGAGAGTTACAATAATCCATGCAGGAAATTACTAGAGCATGGACAAGCTCCTTGGTAGAATCTTTTGTAAGAAAAGAGCGGATGCGGGCTATGTTTTTAAGTTGGAATCTACAGGATTTGGCAACATACTGGATGTAAGGCTCAAAGGTGAGGCCAAAGTTAAGTTTGACGCCAAGACAGCGCACTGACAAGGATGGACTTATGTGAATACCACTGACTTAAAGGGAGAGCGAGAGAGGAGGATCAGTATTTGGAGGAGGAAAGACAAGGAGTTTTAGAGAGATTGAGTTTTAGAAAGCGGGAGGACATCCAATCAGAGATGGAAGAAAGGCAAGCAGTGACACATTGCAGGATGCCAAGGGAGAGGTCCGGGGAGGAGATATATATCTGGGTGTCATCAGCGTACAGGTGGTAGTGGAATCCAAAAGAGGCAATAAGTTTGCCAAGAGAGGCAGTATAAAGAGAAAATAGAAGGGGACCAAGGACAGAGCCTTGGGGGACTCCAATCGAGACAAGACGAGGGGAGGAAGTATCATTAGAAAAGGAAACACTGAATGCGTTGTTGTGTATCTCGATAACATTCTTGTACATTCACCTGATCTTGAGACACATTATATATGAGAATGGATTGTTTTGTAAATTTGAGAATTGTTCATTTCACCACTCTAGTGTTCAGTTGCTGGGCTATATCATTTCTGAAGCAGATTTTACCCGTTCAGCAACCGGGGATGGGGGGTGGGAGGGAGAGGGGACCTGCAGTGCCAAGAAAACGGATTGTTTTCCTGGCACTGGAGTGTCCCTTTAATGGAGATCGATGCATCAGAAGATGGAATTAGTGCTATATTGTCCCAAAGAACTAATCAGGTTCAACCTCTACATCCTTGTTATTTCTCCTCTAAAATACTATGCAAGACAGAGAAGATTTTTGACATTGGTAATAAAGAATCATTGGCCATGGTCTTTGCTTTCAAGGAATGGAGATATTTATTAGAGGGTACAAAAGATCCTGTTTTAGTAATAACCAACCATAAGAACCGTTTATACATTACCGATGCTAAAAGGTTGTCCTTGCATCAAGCACGCTGGTGTCTTTTTCTCTCACGTTTCAATTATATAATCACTTAGAGACCAGGATAAGGTAACAAAAAGGCTGATGTCTTGTCTATACAATTCGAAACCCAGGAGGTTAATCCAGAAGGTGACCTTCCCATCGTGTCTTCTGAACGTATCATAGCCACTGCTCATATGACTATCTCATCATTTTTGTTAAAGAAAATACAATCTCATCAAGATAAAGCACCTACAGAGTTGCCCCTTGAGAAAATTAAGTTTTGGTAGCCTTCATTAAAAACAGATGTCACATACTTAATCAAAGCCTGCTCTATTTGTATTCGGAGCAAATCGTCAACACGAAAAACAGCTGGTCTCTTGTTACTTTTACCACCTATACCTTCTACACCATGGACACATCTGTCTATGGATTTTATAGTTGATTTACCACCCTCCTAAGGCAATATCGTTCTACTGATTGTAGTAGACAGGTACTCAAAGATGGCTCACTTCATACCACTGAAGTCATTACCTATACATGAGGAGATAGAGGTTCTCAATCCATCTCTCAGTTTTGGATGGGGTTCTGTTCCGAAATGGGCAATCAACTATTTCTTCAACCTATCATCCTCAGTCGAATGAGGCTGCTGAATCAGTACTAATCAGTCTCTTGAAACTTGTCTACAAGGTTTCATGACATTAAATCAAGATACATGGACTGCTCTGTTACCTTGGGTTGAATATGCCAGGGACACTACTCCACATTAATCTACTATTCAATGTCCTTTCTTTGTCTATGGAATAGTGTGCTTCCAGGTGTTTTTTTGTCCAGTGGCATACCTTCCTTGGATTCACATCTAAATGATTTGCATTCTGTTTGAGAAAATTTAAAGATTTCTGTGCAGAATACTGCTATGTCCCAAAAATCGTTTGCATTGTAAGACCTCTCCCTTCTTATCAGGTTGGTGACAATGTTTGGTTGTCTACCTGCAATATACATCTCCATCTCCCTTCAATGAAGTTTGCTCCTAGGTGTATTGGTCCCTACAAGGTTCTTCAATGCGTCAATCCTGTGACTTATTCACTTGACCTGCCCAGTTCTTTATGGATTCCAAATACTTTCCAGACGTCCCTTTATAGCAGGCTTACTAGGCAGGTGACGTCCCTGCTCCTTGTCCGGTGTCTGTTGATGGTCAAGATGAGTATGAGGTGCAGTCCATTATTGATTCTAGATATTCTTGTGGTTCTTTGCATTATCTTGTCCATTGAAAGGGGTATGGTCCTGAGGAAGCACCCATAGATATCTGCTGTTGATGCTCTGGCTTAAAAAATTCCCCAGAACTTTAGATAATCCATCTCCTATCTAACTCAATATAAGACTAATCAATCTACTGCTTAAATTCATCCCTATTCCTCTGGTCTCAACTCAAACACTAGGTCTCCAAACACTGGCTAATTTGCTTCATATAACCTCAATTTATCCTACACACATCTCTACCTACGTAAGCAGTCCCTCAATGTTCCCCACAGATTCCCTCAGTCCCAGCCCCCGCCAGAAGTGAAAAACTTGTAAAGATTGTGCATTGTGCAAAAAAATATGGAATAAAAGGTTCCCGATGGGCGATTCGGTGCTGGAGTAGCACCTTCGCCTGGGGAAAACCTTCTGAATGAATTTTCAGGGTTTAAGAAGGGAATCCCTTGATACCAGAGGAATTGGGATTAATTTAAGCAGTAAATTGATTAGTCTTATATAGAGTTAGATAAGAGATAAATTATCTAAAGTTCTGGGGATTGTTTTCTATTTAATATTCAATCATCTAATTATTTTAAATTACATCTATAGGACATCTATTTGCCATTTTGTACTATCTATATTATCTCATTCTAATATATTTTATTCCTCCTGCCTAGTTTTGACAAGTTAGGTGGAGTTGCATTACTCTAATTATTTATCTTACCTAATCTATTCAAATTTCTCTACATATAGTCTAACAACTGTCTAATCTCTAACCGGTTAGGTAGAATTGTTAATTCTTATTTAAATTGTATGCTTAATTCTATTTCTTCATTCTGTGGACATGCTTGTCACGAGCACACCCTACTCCAAGAATGTGCGTGACTTCTGGTTCTGGTTCTGGTGGTGAAAGATTCACTATTTGTCTGCAGTAGACCGGACATAATGATAAAAACATCCCTTAACACCACCCACACTTAACCATAATAATATAAATGTTACTATTTAAACGCTGCCACCACCAAGACAATCTATAAATGGGGTGCCTTGGTCCCCAAGGTAACGTAAAAATAAAAACCCACCAAAAACAATTTAGCCCAATACCTATGCAATTGCAAAACTCAAATGTTATCACATGACAGGAGGCTTCATATTTTGCATAACTTTCTTTACTTTATGCCTCCAGCAGCACAATTCAATCAGTAACAGGCATCACATCCATATATAAAGCCCTGACAGACACATGACTTCCTCTTTCTTTGCTGCTTCCAGCCAAGGCAGAGGTCAGAGTAATTTGCTCCAACAGTTTTTTTTCATTGTTTAAGCTATTGATGTTGATTTCTTTTTTATATACTGGATACTTGGTTTTATCCCCTCTTTACCCCTTATTACTTATAATCGGTCACTTTGCAAGTGCTTATTTTCTCCCTTTATTACTTACACTCTGTCACTTAACATGTGCTTATTTTTCTATAATGGTGGTTCTGTCTCCCCATATATCTTATAATCTGTCACTGTACAAGTAACAGGCATCACATCCATATATAAAGCCCTGACAGACACATGACTTCCTCTTTCTTTGCTGCTTCCAGCCAAGGCAGAGGTCAGAGTAATTTGCTCCAACAGTTTTTTTTCATTGTTTAAGCTATTGATGTTGATTTCTTTTTTATATACTGGATACTTGGTTTTATCCCCTCTTTACCCCTTATTACTTATAATCGGTCACTTTGCAAGTGCTTATTTTCTCCCTTTATTACTTACACTCTGTCACTTAACATGTGCTTATTTTTCTATAATGGTGGTTCTGTCTCCCCATATATCTTATAATCTGTCACTGTACAAGTGCTTATTTTTTTATTATTGGGGTTCTTCCACCCCTTTCTCCCGTTGTTATTATAATCATGTCACTTTGCAAGTGCTTATTTCTATATTGTGGTTTTTACATATTTATGATACTGTCACTGTACATGTGATTATTTCTATAATTCTGTGTTTTCCACCCCTTGCTATTTTATATACTGTCACTTTACAAGTGCTTATCTTTTTTTTTTTAAAATTGTGGTTCTTCCACCCCTTGCTCCCCATGTTATTTATAATTCTGTCACTTTGCAAGTGTTTTACTTGTATTATTGTTTCCCCCTCCCCATCTCTTGCGCGAATCACAACATTTTATCGCGTTCGCGCTAGTCAGGTTCTGGGGCTGTTCCCAAGGGTGTTGGAGGTGCGAGGGAGCGCCTGCCTGTACCGGCCGGCCGCGGTTGCGTTTATGGACCACACGGCATTTCGCGTGCGAACGGCGGCCATCATGGATCTCGCGATACCGCAAGATCCTCAGCGGCCATCTTGTTTCGTCAGTTCATGATTCCCACGAATTGGCTCTCTATATTTGCTTCTTTTTACTAAATTGTTTGGTTGCTACAGTAAGTCAGAGGGATTGCACACCTAAAGAGTTTGTATTACGTACTTATAGACTTACTGCTTCACATATGTCATTATCTCTGAAATGAGCAAATAGGCACTATATGCGTAAACAAGTTAATAACCCAATCACGAGAAAGAGGGAATGGTTATTACAAATTTCATTGGACTACCGTATCAATATATATTTAACATGAAATCCAAAGGAAAGTACCAATTACCTGGGATAATGTATCTGTTCCCTTGCAGTGATATAACATGTGGACACAGGCCTTTTTCTGTGCCACTTTCCTCTATAGATGTTCTTGCTCCACTCTTTGTGCAGTTTAACTCCCTCTCTGTCCAGACTTTACTGCTTAAAGACATAACCTTTACAGAAGGCCAGCATTGGCAATTAAACCTAGGGGACTACCTCTAATGGTTATTATTACAGGGGTGACCCCCACCTCAGCTGGGTGAACCCCATGCGAGTCTGGCACCAATCCTAGTGACAAACTGATATAGGAGCGACCCCCCTACACTGGGTAACTCCAAGCGAGTCTACCCCAGTCCTAAGTGACATACATATAAAAGGGGTGAACCCCCTACGCTGGGTAACCCCCAAGCGAGTCTGGCTCCAGTCCTAAGTGGCATGTATATACAGGGATGACCCCCCCTACGCTGGGTGACCCCCAAGCGAGTCTGGCACCTGTCCTAAGTGGCATACATATACAGGGGTGACCCCCAAGCGAGTCTGGCACCAGTCCTAAATGGCATACATATACAGGGGTGACCCCCCCCCTACGCTGGGTGACCCCCAAACGAGCCTGGCAACAGTCCTAAATTGTATACATATACAGGGGTGACCCCCTATGCTGGGTGACCCCCAAGCGAGCCTGGCATCAGCCCTAGTGACATACAATTACAGGGGTGACCCCCCTTACAGACGGGCTGACCCCTGCGCCCTACTAGGGACTCACCACATAGTATACACAGACCACAGGTCTCCATAAGTTACTGTATTACGGCATCTCCATGCTACAGCTGGGGTCATCCGTACACCTCCTTACCAATGTTGGAAGGAGGGCTCACACTGTGGCCAAACCTCCACAGTACTATGACATAAGGATGACATAAACGGCTGTGTCTCGACTTTACTGACGGCTCAACCCGGTCTTATTGAGGGTGACCCCCCTCCACGGCCGGATTAACATAGGGGCTGATGGAGCTGCAGCTCCAGGCCCAGGCCCATGGAATAGGCCCATTGATTTAAAAGAAAAAAAAAGAAAAAAAAATGATTTTTTTTTTTACACACTACTCTTAGGGTTGCCAGGTATTTCTCATGTATTTCTTATGGTTGCCAGGTATTTCTCAGAAGTATTTCTCAAGTATTTAAGGCTGCCTAGCCGGTGCCGGTATTGCAGTAATACCGACAATACAAATGTCTGTCTCAGTATAAACAGAGATTATTCTGCAATACCAGCGCCGGCCAGTAGGGGTTTGTGTGGAGAGAGGCAGGGATAAGAAGTTACAGCATCTCCCTCCCTGCCTCTCTCTACTCACTGATCCGCGGGGGAGCAGCTCTGCACAGAGAGTCCAGACAGCAGTTTCGAGCTTGCGAGACATGGGGAGAGTGAGAGACTTGGGGACAGTGAGAGACTTGGGGACGCTGAGACATTGGGACACTGGGAGACATAGGGATACTGGGGAACATGGGGACCCTGAGACACTAGGGACACAGTGGCCCCATGTCTCCCAGTGGCCCCTAGTCTCTCAGTGTCCCCATGTCTCCCAGCCAGGGAGTGTCCCAATGTCTCCCTAGTGTCCCAATGTCTCCCAGTGTCCCCATGTCTCCAAGTGTCTCAGTGTTCTCTAGTATAAAATAAAAAATCTCAGGCACTCACCGCAACATTTCGACCTGTACCCAGGTCTTTATCAAGTCTCCAGTGTCCCCTATGTATCAGAGTGTCTCAGTGCCCCATGTCTCCCACTGCCCAATGTCTCCCAGTGCCACATGTCTCCCTGGTGTCTCCCAGTGTCCATAGTGTCTCAGTGCCTGTAGTGTCTCAGTGCCCCCTAGTCTCTCAGAATCCCCTAGTATCCCAATGTCCCCATGTCTCACAGTGCCCCCAAGTGTCTCAGTGTCCCCTAGTATAAAAGAAAAAAAACTCAGGCACTCACTGTGATAGATTTAATAGATTCAAGCAGGTTTATTGGACACCACAATGTTTTGACCTGTACTCAGGTCTTTATCGAGTCTCCAGCGTCCCCTATATATCACAGTGTCCCCTATGTATCACAGTGTCTCAGTGCACCATGTCTCCCATTTTCCTCTCATGTCTCAGTCACCCAGTGTCTCCATGTCTCCCAGTGTCCCCAGAGTCTGTGTCCCTTTGTTTCACAGTGTTCCCTAGTATCCCAGTGTCCCCATGTCAGCCAGTGTCCCAATGTCTCTTAATGTCCCCTAGTGTCCTAGTGACATGGGGACACTGGGAGACATAGGGACACAGACACTAAGGGACTGGGAGACATGGGGACACAGACATGTCCCCTTTTTGTGTATGTTCGCCCCTTTCGGCAGTTCTGGTTATGTGATTTGTGTCAATGGCCCACCCTTTTACCCCATCTGTAGGCTTCCTGCTTTACTGGACACTGCTGTTAGGGGTGGAAAAACAGGAAACAACAACTACAGGGTGCGCCAAGAACAAAGTAAATAAATAAAATGTATAATATATAGGGGGAAAAAAATACCAGGGAAACAGGCAAATTAAATTCTCTAATTCACAGGTATATTCTTCAGAAATTCTCAGGACGTCTTGGGTCAAGTTCTCATCAGCATATATGAAAGAAAAAAAAAACACACAGAGGGGACCAATGGTGCAGTAACTTAAGGGAGTATGGCTACAGACAACACTGAGATTAAGAAATGCCAACTCACATTTATGGGAGCTATAACCAGCTCGAGTTAAAACAGCATACAGTGGTATTTAAACTCCCCACATGTAGGATATTCCTCTCACGAGATTTTCAGTGCAGGTTACATGAAATAAAAACACAAGAGAATGCCCATAGTGGGCTCTATATTAAAAAAGTGCTGGATAAAATAAGAGATGTACTTACAATTTACAGAGCAGACAAACCGCTCTGTGTAAAGCGCCTGGGTGGTACAAACCCCACCATGGAGTCTTTGGATGGTATAAAAGTTTCAGATGTTTAGAATATGCCAGGTAAAAAAATAAGGATAAATATAAAAGTATTTAAAATAGTTCGAAAAAATACTTTTATTTAGATTAAAATCTAATCTTTAGTTTAATCTAAATAAAAGTATTTTTTCGGACTATTTATTAACTGCTGTTAGGGGGTATGCTATGGGACGGGTTTACTTAAAAGATGAAAGCGTGATATTAGCATAGGGTATGTGTTTTCTCATAGCTGCATCCTATGAATTTCCCTCCAGCACCATCTCCATCAGATACATGACGCTTAGGAGGTAGGACTGTTTTGGTGTTGTTGGTCAATAAGATTTTGTAATTAGGCCCATCATAATCGTCAGCACCAGGCTCACTGGGCTCTTAATCCGGCCCTGCCCCCCTCCTCAGAATATACTAGTGGTACTGATTGATTAACATCTGGGTGACCCCCAGTGTATGTGGAGGCACACGGGGTAACAACAAGAGTACTACGGTATCGAACTGGTATTCTGTTTTCCAGGACCGAATGCCACACCCCTACTACCGGACAAGAATGCCCTCACCCCGGAGTTCGATACCACGGTGGTGATATTTCTGTCCAGATCAGGCCAAAAACCATGGAAGAGCTTAGGAAACGGGTTTCAAGCAGTTCAAGACAAACTACTGAATATGATTGACCCTGGCAGAAATACTTTAATTTGCGCACCTAACCCTCGCCCAAGACACACCGTTAAAGACTCATGATGTGAGGGAATGGGTTCAACGGGCAATATGCACGTTGAGCAACACGAATGTAACCAGGTGCGTGGAATGACGCAAAGCGGCCCTGTTAAAAGGGTTCCCAGGACGCGTGGGTCCTCCAAACAATAAAGGGGTACGCGATAGGATTTACCAGTACTCCGGTGCAGGTCGACCGGTCACCCCACTGCGGGCACCGAAAGCCCACATATCACTCCAAGACAAGGAGATTTGACCACTGTTCGCCAAAGGAGCCGTAGGGTTCGCTCCAGACGACGAGGGCTATTTCAGCAATAATTTGGTGGTCAGAAAGAATAAGGGGGACTATCATCCAGTCACCTACTTACACCAACTCAAGGGCTTTATGGTGTACCAATATTTCAAATGGAAGGTAGTTACCTCCTATGGGATCTAATCCTCGACCATCACTGGTTCACACGGTTGGATTTGACGGTCCGGTCATGACACAGCTTGAGAGCACGGGGTATCTGCGGTCTCATATACCTGGACGACTTGTGGTTTTCTTGCTAGTCCAGTTCCAGACTACAGTCACAAACGAGGTTTGTAATAAGATTCCTGAAATGGTTGGGTCTTCGTAGTGAACAGAGAGAAGTCGGCTCTGTCCCTGTCTCGAGTGATTAATTTCCTCGGATTCGAAATATACTCCAACTCATGCGTCTTACGCCTCCCCACAAAGATAGCGGCAGTTCGGACAAAATCAGACAGGTACTCCGGAAAGACACCATACCTCTCCGCCTACTAGTGAGGGCAGTCAGACTGTTCTCGTCCTCCATCTAAGTGACTTTTCCGGGACTGCTTCATTACCATGCAAGACTGAAGCCCACTACCTAAGAACCGGAAACACGTACGACCATTGAGTAACGGTCTCCATATCACCTATCTGGTACTGATCGCAGGATCCTATTGCGATCCACAGTCTAACCAAGAGCATGTCCAATTGCTGCATTCTCTTACGCTTGGACAATGTCTCCGTGGTTCAATACATTAACAACTTGGGCGGAGCCCGGTCACGCGTACTGACTGAGACAAGGGTCATTTACCGTTTTGCCTTACCGCAATGTTACGATCAAGGCGGAATATCTACAGGGGATCAACAACCTCACGGCAGACCGGTTCTTCGGTCACTGACTAGTATTCTCTTTGGTGAGAGCACACAGCACCGTTGGAGAGGAGTCCAGCATGGTTCCCGGACTTGTTGACCCTAGCTCAGTATCACCCTCTGCTCCTCCCATCATTTCCCCTTCTTCTGACAGACCTGAAAAGGGAACCGCATCCACTGATCCTACAGGAGCATCTGGAGTTAGTGACCTTGAATGTTTCAGGGACGCCTGGATCGTCGAGGGACTATCACAGCCAACTAGAGACCTATTATGGGACTCAATGGCACCAGGTTCTCGACAGAGTCATGCATCAGCATGGAATATTTGGAGCCACTGGTATATGAGAAGGGATGTTGCTTCCTTTACAGTATCTATTACCACGGGTTGGATTTCTTATCTCACCTTTTTTCGAATGACCGATCGTTACGGTCCATTAACGTTGCACGTTCTGCGATTTTCGGCCAAACTCACATTACTTTTATGTCTAGTATCCTTTTAAACGAGTGTCGGCGTTCGAGGACGGTTTCTCGATTTCCCGGGAGGAGCGACCTTCATGGTGTCCCATAGAACCAAAACGGAGTCTAAATCCGTGTCTTAGCCCTTTTTTCCTACGGTACCTGTCTGGGTGTAGTGATCGCGCTTACTCGATATGGGGAGGTCACTACAACCCTTAGTTTTTCACGATGCGGACAGCTTATGGTCTCCTATACCAAACCTCACATATCAGTTGCCACTACCACTCTGGCTAGATGGGTTGTTGATTGTTATCTCTGGTCGAGGGGAGACATGTTTCGGGGCTCACTCAGTGTGAAGCTACACCGCTTTTCAGGCGCTCTTGGCGGAGTTTTTCTATCCAATATACGTTCGGCAGGACGCTGGAAGACACTTTCCGCATATTTTATTTTTTTCAGAATACACACATCTTTCTCGTTATTACCACAGCTTTAAAAATTCAAAATATGAAGCCTCCTGTCATGTGACAAAAAATTTAGATTATGCTAACGTAGTGTACCTATAATCTTAATTTTAATAATGACAGGAGGTGAGTATTTTCCCTCCCCCCTTTTCTATGGGAAGTTTTGTTCACTGTTTTCCAATTACTCAGTAATGTATTTGGTTTAGTTCATCTAATCTTGTGTATGCATAGGATGTTTTATGTGGTAATATTCGTCTATCATTAGTGTATATATTTCATGATGTTAGAACTTTAGAAGATGCATAATGTTATCATTTATATTGATATACAGTGAAACTGGAATTTATCACCTTTCACTTGTTTCTGTTCTTTTCAGTGTGATCTTCGCTGGTGGATTATATATCGGACAAGCTGGAATTTATCTCATATAGATCAAGTTTATGTTTTCCATGTTATTCAGGACTTATGTTCCCTGACGTTGTTACAGATTGTTTTCACGTATCAAAGAAAGAGGAAGTCATGTGTCTGTCAGGGCTTTATAAATGGATGTGATGCCTGTTACTGATTTGTTTAAAGTTTATTGATTGACTTGTGCTGGAGGCATAAAGTAAAGAAAGTTATGCAAAATATGAAGCCTCCTGTCATTATTAAAATTAAGATTATAGGTACACTACGTTAGCATAATCTACAATTAGTCTCTTCAGGTAATGTGATTCTTTACCAGACAAAGGCAGAACTTAATAAAGGAATATTTATTTTGAACAAAAAATAGTCACAGTGCATACAAAAATAGATGACAATCAAATTATTTACACCATGGGTCGTCAACCTGGTCCCTACCGCCCACTAGTGGGCGTTTCAGGATTCCAGGTGGGCGGTAGGGATTTTCAATTTTTTTTTACAAATTGGGTGATTGATGATTGATTAGGCGGGTGGGCGAGAGCCGGCGGTACCCCTGTGACTGGGTACCGCCATCACCACTTGCGGCCCCGGCGGTTTGCCACATATGGAGGGGTCCATCGGGTGGCCCATGCTGTCAGGGTCACCCGATGGATGTGGATTGTGAGGGGGCCCGGTCAGCGCTGGGCGCTTTAACAGCGCGACCGGGCCCTCTGTGATGACATCATCTCTGCTGGGAGGAAGTGATTACCCGGTCACTCCTCCCAGCATACTGAGAGCCGCGCAGGAGGAAGGAGGAGGAACTCTGACTCCCATCCACCTGAGCCACCACTGGACCCCAGGGAAAGTCACCCTCCTGCACTTTAAAGGTAGGAAACAGGAGGGTGACTTAAATATAAAGTGTGTTTGTTTGTGTATGTATCTTTGTATGTATGTCTTGTGTGTGTATGTATGTATGTCTTGTATGTGTTGGTATGTGTGTCTTATGTATGTGTATGTCTGTATACATGTGTGTCTTGTCTTTGTATGTATGTCTTGTGTGTCTGTATGTGTGTCTTATGTATGTGTATGTCTGTATATATGTGTGTCTTGTCTTTGTATGCATGTCGTGTGTGTGTCTGTATGTGTCTTGTGTGTGTATGTCTGTATATATGTGTGTCTTGTCTTTGTATGTATGTCTTGTGTGTGTCTGTATGTGTGTCTTATGTATGTGTCTTGTCTTTGTATGTATGTCTTGTGTGTGTCTGTATGTGTATGTCTGTATATATGTGTGTCTTGTCTTTGTATGTATGTCTTGTGTGTCTGTATGTGTGTCTTATGTATGTGTATGTCTGTATATATGTGTGTCTTGTCTTTGTATGCATGTTGTGTGTGTGTCTGTATGTGTCTTGTGTGTGTATGTCTGTATATATGTGTGTCTTGTCTTTGTATGTATGTCTTGTGTGTGTCTGTATGTGTATGTCTGTATATATGTGTGCCTTGTCTTTGTATGTATGTCTTGTGTGTGTCTGTATGTGTGTGTGTGTGTGTCTGTATATATGTGTGTCTTGTCTTTGTAGTATGTCTTGTGTGTGTCTGTATGTGTGTATGTCTGTATATATGTGTGTCTTGTCTTTGTATGTATGTCTTGTGTGTGTGTGTGCATGTCTGTCTGTCTGTCTGTATGTAAGTATGTATGTATGTATGTATGTATGTATGTATGTATGTATGTGTGCCAGTCTGTGGGATAGTGGGATACCTAGCTCAGCCTTCCTACTGGGCATTGCTATAAGGAAAGAGACTTGCGTCCATCAAGTTCAGCCTTCCTCACATATGCTTTTGCTGTTGATCCAAAAGAAGGCAAAAAACCCAGTCTGAAGCGCTTCCAATTTTGCAACAAACTAGGAAAAAATTCCTTCTTGACCCCAAAATAGCAGTCAGATGTCTCCTTGGATCAAGCAGCTATTAGCCCACTAATTAGAAATTGTATCCCTGTATGTTATGTTTTTGCAAGTATTTATCCAATTGCAATTTAAACATCTGTATAGACTGACAAAACCACCTCTTCTGGCAATGAATTCCATATCCTTATTGCTCTTACTGTAAAAAAAACGGATTTACCAGTACTCCGGTGCAGGTCGACCGGTCACCCCACTGCGGGCCCACTTTTGTCCAGCTTGAAAATGTACCATTTATGACAACTCGCTGTACTCTATCCTTAAGCCAATGTTCTACCCAAGAACAAGAATATTCATCTAGACCAATTTCTTTTAGTTTGAAGACTAACCTATTGTGAGGAACCGTATCAAATGCCTTGGCAAAATCCAAGTAGATCACATCCACTGCAACACCCTGATCTATATTTCTACTTACTTCTTCGTAGAATGCAATTAGGTTAGCTTGACATGACCTATGTTTCATAAAACCATGCTGATTATTGCTAATAACACAGTTCTTCCCAATGAATTCCTGAATATTATCCCTTAATAGCCGTTCAAATAATTTCCCAGTCACAGAAGTTAAGCTCACAGGTCTATAATTTCCAGGCAAGGATTTTGAACCCTTTTTAAATATAGGAACAACATCTGCCTTCCTCCAATCCTCCGGTACAATACCTGAAACAAAAGAATCTTGAAAAATTAAATACAGAGGTTCACTTATTTCTGGTTCTGGTACTAACTTTGAATGCTGATCGGCAAGCCGGTCGTTCGTCATACGAACAAGTCATTACAAACAAACACTCTCTATGCACTCGGTCGCTCTACTACGACCCCTAGCGGCCAAATTACATTATGACAGCAGATAAAAATATAACTACTCTTCATGTACATTGTATTTTTCCAATCACTGGCGTAAATACCGCTGTCGCAGGGGTCGCAGCTGTGACCAGGCTCGCCCGACGACCCTGGTATGTACGCCAGTGGGGCCACGGCCGCATTTTGCCAGCCTCTTCTCCTGGGGGGCCCAGGAGCTGGCCACCTCAGGGTCTACCAGGCTAGCAGTGGCGTCACTTTGCGGGCGGGCGCGAGGGAGCTCTCTCTGCCCAGCTCCCACAGGAAGATCAGTGCTCCCTCGCTGCCTGCAGTAACCGGCTGCCCAGCAGCTCTGCTGGACCCCAGGGAAAGTTGGGAGGCTTGGGGATTAAAAAATAAATAAAATATGTGAGTGTGTTTGTGTCATGAGTGTGTTAATGTGTGTGTCTGTTACTGAGTGTGTTAGCCGTGTGTTAGTTTGTGTGTGTGTGTGTTAGTGTGTGTCTGTTATTGAGTGTGTGTCTGCTAGTGAGTGTCAGTGAGTGTTACTGTATGTGTGTCTGTTAGTGAGTCTGTTTGGTGTCTGTTAGTGAGTGTGTGTTTGTCAGTGAGTGTGTATGTATGTCTGTTAGCTAGTGTGTATGCATCTGTTTGTGAGAGTGTGTGTGTGTATGTTAGTGAGTGTGTGTGTGTGCTTGTCTGTTATTGAGTGTGTGTTTGTTAGTTAGAGTGTATATGTGTTTGTCATTGAGTGTGTATGTGGGTCTGTCAGTATGAGTGTGTGTATGTGTATGTGTATCTCTGTGTGTCTGCACGTGTGTGTGCTTGTATGTGGGTCTGTATGTGGGTCTGTATGTGTATCGCTTCGTCTGCATGGATATCTGTTTGTCTGTATGTGTATCTGAAAGTTTGTCATTAAAGGACCACTATAGTGCCAGGAAAACAAAGTTGTTTTCCTGGCACTATATAGTCCTTGGGTCCCACCCTTGTGGCCCCCTTCCCGCTGGGCTAAAGGGGTTAAAACCCCTTCAGCACTTGCCTTTCTCCAGTGCCGGGCTCCCTTGACGCTGGGGATCTTTGCCCCCCGATCCGCCTCTCAGCTCCGAATGCGCATGCCATGTGTTGCGGCCCCGGCCCGCGCAGTGTAAGCGCCGGGGAGGGCCCACGGACCAGTTTTCGCACCGGGGCCCCATGGATCGTGTGTACACCACTGGTTCCAATTCTCTTGCTCTCATTAAAATGTATATACCGTATATACTCGAGTATAAGACGAGTTTTTCAGAACATTTTTTGTGCTGAAAAAACCCAACTCGTCTTATACTCGAGTCAATTGTCTGTATTATGGCAATTTACATTGCCATAATACAGACAAGGACTGGGGGCTTGCAGGAAGCTGTTACTTACCTTCACAGCAGCTCCTGTCAGCTCCCTTCTCTCTCCTCTGGTCCGTGCAGCTCCCAGGTCAGCTCCCTCTGCAAGTCTCGCGAGAGCCGCGTGGTCAGAGCGTTGCCACGGGTTACCGTGGCAACGCTCTGCGTGGCCGCGAGACTTGCAGAGGGAGCTGACCTGGGAGCTGCATGGACCGGAGGAGAGAGAAGGGAGCTGACAGGAGCTGCTGTGAAGGTAAGTAACAGCTCTCTGCCAGCCCCCCTCCTACAGCCCACCCATGGTTTAATGTAATCTCTCCTTGCCTCTATTAATACGATCAACGTTAGGCTGGACAAATTGGAATCTCCCCAGACATCGACAGTCCCACCCATATTGACCCCCACTCCGGCTCCCTCCCACGGTAATGACACCACCATAACCCAATACCGAGCACTTCAACTCACGTCATCACGCCCGCCTACTTCGTACCCCCGGCCATTCGTTAAGACATCCTGGAAGGCAGGGACATAAACCTAGTCTCTTTGCTAATTGATTCTCAGGACGTGGTTGAGAACAAGGCATACTGCTATGGCGATCTTTCGGTTGTATTGAAAGCCAGATACCCCAGACTCAACCGAAAGCTTACCATACCTGAATTTGTCCTTGCTTTTAGCCTTTATCGTGCCTTTATCATAATCTGTTCCACTTCCCCTCACCATAGGGAGGATTTGGATTTGTACATGCACAAGTTGGTGGACAAAGGGCACAATTATTGGGGGGGGGGGGAGGTTCTCTTTTTCTGACTATCATAAATCTTTTTTGGCTAAAGCAGCATCCCTCACCCAGTTTAATACCCACACCAACTGGAGTAAGCTTGACACAGAACCTTTCTGTCAGCATTTTGCCGGTCAAAAACCATCTTGTGCGCCTCCATCTCACACTCCACCAACTTGTGCCCAGTCAATCCTAGTCTTCCTACCACTAGACGTGCTTCCTTCGTTTCTTCCACTGCAGAACACAGAGGACTGAAAGACAAGTTGGGTAGACCCATAGTATACCAGGGGAATGCTCAAATCTGCAACAACTTTAATTCTGGCAGTTGTGGATTTAGCTTGTGCACATTGTTGCACGCCTGCTCAATTTGTTTCAGGGCACACACAAAATATATGTGTCCTAATCGTCTGTACCCAAAACAATGCCTAACCGAAGTTAGCATTGATAACCTAGCATTTTACCTCCAGGCACACCCTTCCCATCACCTAGTCGACTTCTTGGTAAAAGGGTTCACCGACGGTTTCCACACTGGCCTTGTCACACTCCCCACTGGTATTCACAAATGTCCCAACCTACAGTCTGCCCTTCTTGACCCCGTCAGAACAGAATTACTGCTTACGAAAGAGTTGAGCAACAGTCCCTTTTTCTAACCCCACCTTTTCCAGCTGGTTTACCAACCCAATAGGTATAGCCACTGGAAAATTCAACAATAAAAAAAGGCTAATCTACAGTTTGTCGGTTCCACATTCTTTATCTACCCCCAGCATTAACGAGTTCTCCCTGCAATACGCCACAGTGGTGGATGATGCCATTCTAAGGACTGGTGTAGGAGCTTGGTTAGGGAAAACACATTCAAGCTCCTACCCATTCATTCATCCCTGTGGCATGTGCACGGCATTCGTTGGGGAAATAAGTACTACTTTGCCACTCGTTTAACCTTTGATATTTTTCCTGACACGTTATGTTGGCTGCACCTCAACATTGCCGAATGCCCCTCGGTCCTACATTATTTGGATGACTTTCTTACCATAGAATCACCTCAGTCCTCAACCGTCAGTATTCACAAAACTCTGGCTCTATTTTTAGCATTAGGGGTTCCGCTGTCACAGGAGAAAACAATAGGCCCTACGACCAATCTGACCTTTCTGGGTATCCACCTAGACACTGTCTTATTACAAGCTAGTTTACCAATAAAGAAGGTACAGCAGATCATAGAATTGTTGGAATGCTTTCTGGCTAAGGACACGTGTACCAGAGCAGACCTACAATCCTTACTGGGCACGTTGAACTTCGTCATGAAAGTTATTCCACAAGGCCGGGCGTTTATTTCTAGATTGTTGTGCCTTCTTCCTCTTCTTAATACCCACACTAGCTCCATATCTCTATACGCACACGCTAAGACAGACCTACATATGTGGCTTAGGTTTCTTTCAAATCGGAATGGGAAAGCAATGTTCCTTCCACCCCTATCAGATTCTTCCCCGGTCATATGGAGCGATGCCGCAGCTCATATAGGGTTTGCAGCCATCTTTGGCGAACGAAGCCTGGTTTAGAGATTTCTGGCCAGTTGAGACCCACGGTCTACCCTCATTCCACACTACATCTGCCTGTGGCAAGGGAAAGCAGTAAAATGCTTTTCTGATAATAAAGCAGCATGCAACATCATAAATAAGGGAAGATCTTCATCACAACTCCTGTCACATGTACGCAGTTATACACTCACACTCATGCAGGAGAGAGAGAGAGAGAGAGACCATAGCACATATGAAGCTCCTATATATTTACTCACTCACATCCATCACACAGCAGTAACAAGCGCAATTCCAACCACAAAGAGAGACAAACATTTTCTTATTACAGCTTTGATTTCAAATTCTATCTATATATTTTCAGCATATCATTTTGGTCATGGAGGCAAGTTTTTTTGTACTACACTGACATCTATTGGATACTGTTGGGTAGTAATATAGTTAAATGACTAGCAGGATATTTTCTAAGTTGCATTAAAGGGGACCCATCATGTCATTGGAAAAAAAAAAAGCCCATTGAAAATCACTGCTAACTTGTGCTTTTTGCATGTTTTTTAAATATGTACCAGTAGTTAATATTTTGCAATAGACATCACTGTACAATTTAGTCTTGGAAAAGCCTGGACACACATTGCAGTAGCATTACTTTGGTTTCTCTCTCTCTCTCTCTCGGTCTATGCTCTGTATGCTTACTGACCGGTCTGAAGACTTTTTTTTTTTTTTAAAAGACATGAAAGGCAAACTGATAAGTAAATTCAGAAAAGTGGATTTCCACATTTAATTTTATTATGCAGACCTCACAAATTGTTAAATTAAATCTTATTATTGGCATTTATATAGCGCCAACAAATTCTGTAGTGCTTAGGTGATAAGCAAACATAAAGAGTTATTCAACAATAAAATCTGAACTGTAGCAAATGTGGGCAAGAATAGCTTGCCTAGAAAATTGTATCCTTACTTTTGACATTGGGATTTCAATTTGATATTATTTATATTTATGTGATTAATCTGTTATACGACTGCCATCCCTCAGACTTGCCAATCAAGCAACCTGAATGCAAAGTCCTGAACTGCCTGTGTTAATTATTTTTATTTGTAAGGCTGCCATCAGGAGAGTTGAAGCAGTACACTGTAAGGCACCTGGGACCCATAAATATATGCATGTGTGTGTGTGTGTGTACATACATGCAGTCATTTCACACTTGCCTAGTGAGGAGGAAGAAGACAGGGAGGCAGTCTGTCTCCTCCTCTGCCAGGTCCTCTTCCTCTCTCAAGCCTCGGCGGTTAAAGTGTTGCCTTGGTTACCATGATAACTCTCCGATGCTGCGTTCTGCCGGGGCCGAGAGAAGAGCTTAGGAACCTCCATACACTACCGGACACATTGTCCCCGCTCCCTGACCAGAGGTAAAAGGCAGGAAGGGGAGAAACATATGAAATAAAGAAAAAAATAATAAATTAATTAATTGTTTCTCTCACTTTCCCCTGACAATACAGACCCTATCACTGCCTGTCAGTCACACATGGCAATAGATGTGCAAATGATTGCTACTAAAAACTTGCAGAATAATTGTAATTGGTTAACTCAAGACAATGTGCTGCAGCAACTAAAGAAAGTTAATATAAACAAAGCTCCAGGGCCTGACGGTATCCATCCACGTGTACTTAAGGAACTAAGTGTAGAAATAAGTGAACCTCTGTTTTTAATCTTTCAAGATTCTTTTCTTTCAGGAAGTGTTCCGGAGGATTGGAGGAAGGCAGATGTGGTTCCTATATTCAAAAAGGGTTCAAAATCCTTGCCTGGAAATTATAGACCTGTGAGCTTAACTTCTGTGGCTGGTAAAATATTTGAAAGGTTATTAAGGGATAATATTCAAGAATTCCTTGAGAAGAATATGGTTATCAGCAAAAATCAGCACGGTTTTATGAAGCACAGGTCATGTCAAACTAACTTGATTGCGTTCTACGAAGAAGTAAGTAGAAGTATAGATCAGGGTGTTGCAGTGGATGTGATCTATTTGGATTTTGCCAAGGCATTTGATACAGTTCCACACAAAAGATTAGTGTTCAAACTCAAGGAAATCGGTCTCGATGAAAATGCTTGTTCTTGGGTAGAGCATTGGCTTAAAAACAGAATACAAAGAGTTGTCGTTAATGGTAAATTTTCAAGCTGGACAGAGGTGGCAAGTGGTGTCCCTCAGGGGTCTGTTCTGGGACCCCTTCTATTTAACATTTTTATAAATGATCTTGAAGACAGCATTGAAAGTCATGTTTCAGTGTTTGCAGATGACACAAAACTTTGTAAAATAATACAATGTGAGCAAGATATTACTTTGCTGCAGAAGGATTTAGATAGACTGGAGGACTGGGCACTCAAATGGCAGATGAAATTTAATGTTGAAAAATGCAAAGTTATGCACTTCGGCGTAAAGAATACACAAGCAACGTATACCCTTAATGGAAGTGAATTAGGGATAACAACACACGAAAAGGACTTGGGAATTGTTATAGACAACAAACTATGCAACAATGTGCAATGTCAATCAGCAGTGGCCAAGGCCAGTAAGGTATTGTCATGCATGAAAAAGGGCATTCATTCTCGGGACGAGAATATCATTTTGCCTCTCTATAAATCACTGGTAAGACCACATATTGAATATGCTGTGCAATTTTGGGCACCTGTTCTAAAGAAGGATATCATGGCACTAGAAAAAGTGCAGAGGCGGGCTACAAAATTAATAAAAGGAATGGAACATATCAGCTATGAAGAAAGGTTAACAAATTTAAACCTATTTAGTTTAGAAAAACGTCGCCTGAGAGGGGATATGATAACATTATACAAATATATTCGGGGCCAATACAAACCATTGTGTGGAAATCTATTCACAAACCGGACTTTACATAGGACACGAGGCCATGCGTTTAGACTGGAAGAAAGAAGATTTTGTCTAAGGCAAAGGAAAGGTTTTTTTACTGTAAGAACAATCAGGATGTGGAATTCTCTGCCTGAAGAAGTGGTTTTATCAGAGTCCATACAGATGTTCAAACAGCTACTAGATGCATACTTGCAAAAACAGAATATTCAAGGATATAATCTTTCAATGTAGGGTAATAACTGCTTGATTCAAGGATAAATCTGACTGCCATTCTGGGTTCAAGAAGGAATTTTTTGTCCTAGCTTGTTGCAAAATTGTGCTTCAAACTGGGGTTTTTTTTTGCCTTTTGGATCAACAGCAAAAAACAGGTGTGAGGAAGGCTGAACTTGATGGACGCAAGTCTCTTTTCAGCTATCTAACTATGTAACTATGTAACGGCCAACACAAAAAACACATTGCATAAACTACAAAGACAATGCATACACTATTCAAGCACTGCATATAGAATATATGGATCTATCTCGTGGTACTAGTCCTCACTGTGACATAAAATAAAAAATAAATAAACTATAGTGCATACTGTAACAGGAAAAGCATATACAATAATTTAAGATTTACTCACTCAAACCTTTTTGCTCAGTCCTCAGAATGTAGGTGGCTTAATCCCCACTACAGGGGATAATGTCTAGTTGTTATGAACAGAGCTGGATGGTCCAGGAAAGATTAAAAATATACTTCTTTATTAGAAGTATATAAAAGATGCAAAAAGGAACAATAACGTGTTTAATTAATTAAATGGGCCTTATTAACGTGTTCGAGGGATAGAGACGAATAATGTAATATTTATACATCCTATCTTCTTTTGGTTCTATTCTCATTTTGTAGACTTCTAGTTTAAAATCTCCAAATCTAAAATTCCTTTTGGACTATTTGCCATGATGGCAACACATGCAGAGAGTGAGCATATAGTTAAAATAAATAAATAAAAGGAAATCTTATGGAGGTCAATATGACCACATTAGTATGAGGGAGGTCTTAAACCTACTGCCATGCCAAGAGTAGGGCATATCTACTAAACAGTAAGTAACCAGCAGCTGCTGACTGTAAAGAAAATCTATTCCTGCCCAGTCGCTAATAAAATAAAGAGGGGTGGGGGGACTAGTACAGGATACTCTGCTATTTTAACCATGGCTGCATTTTGCATTAGGTAGAGTAGGCACCTGTCCAGAAGGGGGTACCTTTTTCAGCACTTATAATGTGCCCTTTTGTGCTTAAAGGGACACTGTAGGCACCCAGACCACTTAAGCTCATTGAAGTGGTATGGGTGCAATGCCCCTGTTGGTTTAACCCTGCAATTGAAATTATTGCAGTTATTGATAAGCTGCAATAAGTACCTTGCAGGGTTAGTGGCTGTCTACCTTCCAGGTCATTAGGTCATTGAGTCAATGCTTTCCGATGAGGTTGTACTAATGTGCTCACAGCGCATGCGCATTAGATCCCCCTAGTAAGGAGGAGCAGAGGCAGAGCTGTGGGGGATGGGGGGATACAAGTGAAGGGGCACTATAGTATTCTTAGCCCACCGTTTCCCTTTAAATAGGCTGGGTGTCAGGATTACAGTATGATCCAGCACGTAGAATTGTGTAACAGAGGACTGATAGGTAACGTATACCCGACCTTAGAATGGCCGGACTAACGTACCAAAGAATAGTCAGGAATAGCCGAGGTCAAGGGATACAGAAAGAGACACAACGATAAGGAAAAGCCAGGAGTCAGGGATACCAGAAAACAGGGAAGTCAAAATCAATGCCAAAGTCAAATAACCAGAAATACCAGAATCAATAACGCGCTCTCGGACAAGCACAAGGGAAACCACGACAGGGCACTGAGCAGGATGAGAACTGGGCCTAAATACCCCTCCTCTAGGTCTGCTAGGCTGTAACCGGCCTTTGACCCCAAAGTCAGTTACCAGGTTTCCATTTGCATAATTGCTGCTCAGCATTAACCCTTCTGTGGATTAGGTTGCTGCAAGGCACAACTTTTCCTGTGTGGACAGTAAATGTCATTAACCACATTTTTATAAGCGGATGAATACGTGACAGCGGGTGGGTAGAAATACGTACCAGGATTGTTGGCCAGTGTCCTCTGTGATCAGCCTTAAAGGGACACTATAGTCACCTGAACAACTTCAGCTTAATGAGGTTGTTCAGGTGAGAACTATAGCTCCCTGCAGCCTTTCTCATGTAAACACTGTATTTTCTGAGAAAATACATTGTTTACATTGAAAGCTAGGAACACCTCCAGTTGCAGTCACTCAGAGTGAACCAGAGGGACTTCGGAGTTGATGGAGGCATATTATGCCCCCATCCACTCAGATCTGCTGTCAGCAGAGCACAGGGCAGCACTGTGCACAGCATCCTGTGATTCAGTATCTCCCCCCTCTGCATGCAGACACTGAACTCTCCTCATAGAGATTCATTGATTCAATTCATCTCTATGAAGAGATGCTGATTGGCCAGGGCTTGTTTGAATCATGCTGGCTCTGCCCCTGATCTGCCTCTTTGTCAGTCTCAGCCAATCCTATGGGGAAGCACTGTGATTGGATCAGGCTACCACTTCAGCAGACTGCTTGTTTTTCTGAGTCTAGCAGCATGCAGATTTACAGCTTCAGGCTTGAATACAGTAAGACGTTTACTATATTTATAGAGGCATGATGTTAACACTAAAGGGTCAGGTATACATGTTTGTGTTCCTGGCCCAATAGTGATCCTTTAATAGCAAGCTGCAGATATAGAAGGAGCAATACTCAGTGCACTCCCTGCTCTACCAGTGTCTGTGTGTGAGGCTAGACAGGAAGTAGAAGGGATCACTTCCTATCTGCCCACTAACAGCCTCTCACAGGAAATGTCTTGCTGGAGAAACAGGTGAAGCTTTCAGTGATACACACTGTATAACCACTCCTGCAGCTCTTATATCATCAACAATAGGAGACGAACTTGTCTACAGAAGACATAGGATGGTGATCAGTGAGCACTTTATGAATAATCTTTCAAACACCAGCACTCAAAGCCTTAACCTGAAAATAAACCATTTACCTTAATCCTATTCAACACTAAACTCATCATGTACCTTAATACTAAATTTAAATGAACTCTAACCCTAAACCCATTAATGCTAAACAGTCCTTTTACTACAACTTTAAACCCTCTCAGGCTTTTAATCGTCTTAACACTAAAAACCCTATGTCATGTAACTACAAAATAAACCAATTTCTAACCCTAAATGGTTATTCTAACCCTTTTTTTTAAGTTTTTGTTTTCAAAGTATAATGTCATATTTGGCACCCCCCCCCCCCAAACAAAAAAAAAAAGGTAAAAAATAAAGTTATGTTACCTGGAATCCAGGGTCTGGCAAATCTCAAGGCGCTGTTTTCCACACCTCTTTAGTGACGTCAGGGCAGTCGCACGAGGTCCAATCAGAGGCTTCCTATAGAGAAGGCTGTGAGTGGACCATTTCACAGGCTCAAAGTGCATACGGAAGAGGAGGGAGGATTAAAAAAACAAACATATTTCGGCAATGGCAGGAGGGAGACGCACAGGGTGGGAGAGGAGAGTTAGCTTCCTCTTGCAGGCGTTTTGCCTGCAATGGAGGAAATCTTTACATCTGTTGCCAGAATTTACAACATGCAACTAGCCCGAGCACAAAAGTACAGAATAAATACGAAAACACTGCATGTACTTACTCCCACCACCATGGTCACTTCAAATTACTGAAGTGGTCATGGTGGTTGGAGTAACCCTTCAACTTACAGGAACACTATATCAATGAATTAATTAATTTGTAAAGCATCACTTTTTTTTTTTTTTTTTTTTTTTTTGGTGAATTGGGTCTCGTTTATTTTTAATAGTAGCATTGACAATTCATTTCTTTTGGGAGGGAGCTGATGAAAAGATTTAAGAAGGAAAAAAAAGTCTGACAAACTTTTATCATTTATTTTACAGGTATTAGATTTATTGGTGCCCTCACTATTATTAGGGTGATACAGATTTTGTATAAATGGGGGAGGGGGGGGGGGAGCAGGCTTGACAATATGTCAATCTCCCTTTAATTAATAGCCTCCACCTGATGCCTATGGGTGGGAGCTGGGGGGATAACAATAGGTCCCACCTTTATTATATTATTAGCCTCATCTGGCACCATGGGTGGTGACAACAGTTCCCTTCTGTTAGTAGCCACCAGACACTGCCAAGTGGGTCGTGCTGGGGTCTGTATATTATTATTAGCAACAGCCAAACACACATGGGTGGGGGGACACTAAGTCCTAAACTTGTGTACTGTATTAGTAGCCCCCACCTGACGATCACAGGAAAATAGCTGATCACTGTTTAGTAGACAAACCCTCACCGCAGTATGGTGAGCGCAGGTATGTCTACTAAATATGGTGGTTATATTGACCTTCATAGGCTTTTTAAAAAAGTTTACATTTGGAATGACTAATGTACCGATGCGCATTTATAGATGGTTTAATTTCGAGCTGTGAACCTGCTTATCGGGTTTTACTGCTTGAATTTTTAGAAAGCATTAAACAGTATTTTTGGGACGGAGCCTAGCCAGCGAGCTGACAGGACGTGCTCTGCATGAGCTCCTGCCGACGAGCGCACAAGCTGCTGTTTAACCCGAGCTGCAGCGTCACAAACCTCCTGCAAGTCGGTCCACTGCACTGGGGAAACCTACCCGAACCCGGTGATGCCAAAATCGACACCTGGGATAACCGGGAACCGCAACAGCGGAGTGAGGCCTACCGTGGGAGGCGTCGGGGAAAGGCGGCTGCTTTCCCGCCAGTCGCACACAGCCACATACGAGCATGCAAAACTCCCCCCCCCCCCTTTATGGATCGGTGGGATATCCCGGTCCCCACCAAACAGAGAACCCCACACCCCCCGATCCAGCCAGCAACGCATACTAGCAATGTGGGACTCGGGGCCTCCAAAATGGCGGACACATCTGATCCAGCTATGCGAGACAAACACCAGCCTACCAGGCCGGGCACTAACAAGAATGAAAGAGACCCGATCGACATAATCTTCGAAACATTTTGGACCAAACTACTGACACGCCTGCAGATCACTGGGCCAAGTCATATAAAGCCTGCAAAGCAAGCAGCCCTGGCAGAGGGGACACCTGGAACACCGCCTACAGGCATTTGGGAGCCCCAAGCTACAGATTCCCGAACCTGGAGCCCTCCTTGACCAAGAGCGAAAGGGGTTATGCCCCACAGGTGCCAGCCACACCAGTGGAGGTGGGTAAGACATAAACGATGGCGACCTGTGAACAGGACCCACCGCAAAATCCCGACAGAGAAGACCCTGGGCCACACCAGAACCCAGGCTCGTGGCGAAAGGGCATCAGCTCTCAAACGGTACCAGGGCAGAAGGGTAAAAGTGACGCACCAGAGTCCCAAATGGCCCTCAGGAACACTAGACTTGGTTACCTCCTGGGGACCCCAGGACTGGGGCGCACCGAATCAGGCCCCTGACCAAGCCCAGAGCGCACAAGTGAAAGGTGATATGACATCCATGAAATCCACAATTCTGGGCGCTGCCTGGACCCGGGCAGCCTACACGCAACCCCAGCGTCTCAGCAGAACAGGCGTCGGCTCACTTCAGGCCCCCCTGAGGACTGAGGCCTAGACACTCCACGCGAGCACTGGGAAAGGTTTCTGCGCAACAGAATGAACTCTCAGTTTGTTAACTGATGTTGCTCTGCTGTCTCCTCTTATCTATAATTTCAAATAGCTAGGCACTCAGTACTAAGCTCCAAGCAACTTCCTAACAAAGCTTAAATGTGTTTAGGCACAAGAAGCCAGAATTTTACTGACATTTACTGGTGCATCAATCCCCACTATACAAGTGTTTCCCAGTCTAGTCTAGACAGGTTGCACTAGCCCGTTCCTAATCGTTAACCCCTTAAGGACCAAACTTCTGGAATAAAAGGGAATCATGACATGTCACACATGTCATGTGTCCTTAAGGGGTTAATATTAACTCGCATAAAAATGTAATGTAATGCACCTTAAGTCTTACATAGAACCACTGTTGGAATGTGCATATATAGACTAGACAATCTTCTATAGTAACTCACGTTTTCCTAGCCTGTACATCACCCTAAGCTAAATAATCACAGTTACACTTGAAGGGTTGTGCTAGCTACAGCTGATGACCCTTGCTTAAGAAGACTAATATCTGCTGATCGAACCAGCCCACATACGCTAAGAGATGAACCTAATGGTATCACCTATCACATGATTATTAAATTGTGCATCTAATGTATTTTGAACATGACTTCATCTCCTAACTAAAAATTGTGCAAGTACTAATGTATACTCCATTGTTACTAATGTCTGCAAAGCAGGAGGATTGCCTTTGGGGTACCCCGTGCACGTTTGTTATTACATATGCACTGCAAAAAAATAAATATTTTTTTTTGCCAATAGAATTAAATCAAGGCCAAAAAGTCTTTTTATGCATGACCTACATATCACCAAGCATACCTTGAAGAAATGTATTGGGTGCAGAAGTTATAAATCAATTTGTACTAGTAAGGCATGAATAATGGGCGTTATAGATGGGATATAAGAGACAATAGAGAATTATTTCTTCTTACCAATGAAAGTCTTTCTCCAGAACTACAGAATATGAATAATGTTTTACAGTAATTATAGGATTTATTTTATATCACTCTTGCTATTTGAAAGTCATGTAGATAGGACCTTTATTTATACCTTCCATTTCTGTCTTTTGTTGTGTATAGGGAGAATAAACCAATGCATTTGTGAACACATTCCTACAGGGAACGCTAAAGATCCTTTATAAACGCAGACCTGATCTTGGCTACAATAATAATTCAGAATTTACACTTCTGGGTTATCAATCTCAATTTAAAGGAACACTAGAGTGTTTGGAATAAAAATCTGTATTTCTAATGCTATCATGTTCCTACTCTTTTTTGGGAACCACCCCTCCGTATGCAATAAACATTAAAAAAAATAAAAATATTTACTTACCTTTTTATAGTCTGAGGCTCACACGAACAGATTGGCCAGCTCTGTGATGTTCCAATACTCCAAAAGGAGTGTGCTATCAAGCTTGCAATGCTTTCCTATTTTTTTACTCCTCACCCGAAGCGCCTCTAGTGGCTGTCAGCCAGTAGATGTGGACTTAACCCTGCAAAGTAAACATTGTAGTTTCTCAAAAACTGATGTTTTGCTTGGCAGGGTTAAGAGGTCAAGGACACTGCAGCAAGACCACTTCATTGAGATGAAGTGGTGTGGACAACTATAGTGTTCCTTTAATCCAACAATGGCTGGCTGACAGTGTAGGGAATAATACTATCAGCCAATCAATATTTTCCAGGTTGGATACCATTGGATCTGAATGCACCATGCATCTCTTGGTAGGGCTGGGTTTCCGCATGAACTTGGGGTTCCGTGTGCACTTGACGTCTAACCGAATGCCACTCCAGATTCCGAATGCCACTAGAGCCTAGGTTGCTGTACAAAAGACTTACTTGATGGCAGAGATGGATAAAGATCCCAGGTAAGAGGTCAAACCAAAATTAAATAGTTTAACCACTTAAAAATGGGGCAGTCCTGGCACCACTATAATGCACTGCAGAGCTGAGGGATTTTGTATATTTTGGACTGGTTCCACTCCACGGCAATAGGGCAGAGGGGTATGTGTAGTGTTTCAAAGCAAAACCCTACACATAGAGACTTCAGGCACCATGACCACTTCAAATCAATGGTCACAAGTGGTCATGGTGCTTGGATCCTTTAATTACTTCATGCAAGTTGCCATTCAGTTTACTCTTGACACAAGAAACCTTTAATCCAGGTCCGAGCTTAGGAAATGTAGACATACTCACAGGGGTCTATAAAGTAAGCAGATAATAGTGGAGAATTGACAATGTGAATAGCTGAATTTGACTAGTATGTTTTCTGTACGGCTATTTTAACTGAAATTTTTCATTTTGATTTTCAGCTGCCTGAATTTTTTATTTAATCAATACATCAAAGGTTTTATTCACAAAACTGGAAATTAGGGATTCGATAAGGGGGTTTTAGCCAAGCAAATTTTAGCCATGTCTCTCTAACACAGCTTTTGGAATTAATTTTCCTTTTTGATTTTCACATCCCTTTTGTTTAACGCGTTTGCTCTTCTATCATTGTAACACCTTTGTGCATCAGTGTGCTTTGTCAGGAATGTCAAATGTTCGGTCACAATAGGCCGATATGGTAATAATAATTCTCCAAGTTGACTACTTTTTGATGGCTGTTTTTGATGGAAAAAGCGAAACGAAGCATAAATATACAATTCTCTTTATTTACAAAAGGCAATTTATTTAAACAAAGTGACACATAAAAAATAGAATAAATCTTAAGTATACAAACAACCAATACAATCCTTTTTAAAAGTCATCACAAGTTCATTTGTGTATTTTTTGTTTCCGAGCTGGATTCTGAATGGATATAAGCACCCCTATGAGAAAATCATTATAAGATACCCAAATAAATAGATTTATAGAATTTTCTTCCATGGTTACCAAGTTTGCAAATGGTAAGTATGTTGTGATCAATATGCACAGACAGATATGTTGTTGAAAATAATGTAAAACTAGGCAGTGTTAATACCACCGGCACTACTGTGCATTTTCCAATGCTTTCCATTGGAAAGCATTAAGACCTATAGTGAGCAAATAGAATCATGACAGTACGATTGTCATCTACATATGCATGTAACATCTTGGGCATTGGGTATTATTTATTTATAAAATATTTTACCAGGATAGATACATTGAGATTTCACTCGTTTTCAAGTATGTCCTGGCATGTATGTATATGTATGTAGGTGATGTTCCTTGTGCGCAGTGATGCTATAATGTGTTTATTTGGCAAGTGAGGTGCAAGTAGAGAACAGGCCTGTAAACTACAAACTTTGACAGATGTATTTTTTTTTTTTTTTAACATTGCAATGTTGTCAGTTCCCTAAAAATTTCAGTGTAGTAAATACACCCCAAAGTCTACTTTCTCACCTTAAACCAGGAATTTCCTGCATCCTAGCTATTCACTGCTCAGCATTTTTAAGATTGTTTTAGTATCAGATCTCCAAAAAGCATCCTAAACCCTGATCAACATCTGAACAATGAAAAGAAGCATTCTTCAACACACTTTACCTTCTAAGTGAAAATCCCATATATAAATCTCATTTACATGTATTTAAAGGGACACTCCATGCACCTAGACCACTTCTGCCCATTGGAGTGGTCTGGGTGCCAACTCCCACTACTCTTAACCCTGCAACTGTAATTATTGCAGTTTTTTATAAACTGCAATAATTACATTGCAGGGTTAACTCCAGGGCACTTCCTGGATCATAGCACAGGAAACCTGTGCCAGAGTGTCGCTGGACGTCCTCACTCTGTGTGAGGACCTCCAGCGTCGCTCATTTCCCCATAGGAAAGCATTGAAATGCATTTTCAATGCTTTCCTATTGGAAGCGCTAATGCGCATGCGCATTAGGTCTCCCCGGCCGGTGGACGGGATCAGTCTCGCCCACGGCTGACACAATCACTAGGAGGAGCGGCAACGGAGGGAGAAGCAGCGAGGTGGGACATTGTCGCTGCCTCTGGTAATTTACTGAAGGGGTTTTCACCCCTTCAGCAACTGGGGATTGGGAGGGAGAGGGGACCTGCAGTGCCAGGAAAACCGATTGTTTTCCTGACACTGGAGTTTCCCTTTAACACAATCTATATTCACTAGCTGTACCTTCACGAGCTATAGATTCATTCATTTTCCATTCATTGTTCATTGCCCATCATTTACATTTGTGCATTAAACCACTACTTATTGCTCGTGTCCAAACAGCCGTTGTGTAGTTAACACAGGATTCAGGTCGTTGGCACAGGCAACATCCAAGTGGCTTGTACATTTCACAGGACTTACACATAAGTCTGCATGTGCCATAATTGAGAGCAGTGCGTATACTGACCATGTCAGGCACTAGGCTAAAATGATCACTAAAGGTCGGAGGGAACAAAATGTCAAGGGAAGAAGGCACATACAGGGTTAATTACTAAATGGAAGATTCTATGCAAATTTCAAATTTAAGGGCAGAGTAGCAGAACTGATAGCATGGCTGTGTTCAGTTCAGCTATTTGACCTTAAATTTGAAATTCACTTTGATAGTGAATAACCCTGATAGTAATGCTGCTTCTCAAAACAGCCACACACACCTCATTGCAGATAACTTAGAAATTTTGAAAGCTGAGAAGTAAGAGGGCCACACAAATCTACTAGATTTTCTTATTTACATGGCCATTGAGAAATATTTTTAAACACTTCCCTGATTGCACTTCTCAAGGGTCATACCAGTGTCCACAAAGCATTATACGTGACCCTATTAGTATGCGAATATGATGGGCAGAGAGTGTATTTATCTACTGTTATCTAGAAGCATGGAAAATCCAGGTAATGGGGTCATTCAAGATGTGAGTTATATTTCATACAGAACAAAATGGTAATACCTGACAGTAAATTATTTTCTTTTTATAAATACATTAATATACCATGACTTTTATACTTTACAAGTTTGGTGAATTGGGGTTTCATAAAAAAATAAACCATGCAACATTAAAATCTTTCCAAGTGCAATAAACAAAGTTTCTCTAACTAGGTGCTTTGTCTTTAGCATACTGAGTGGCATTCAGCATATGAACTTTAGAAAGTTCTTTTAATAAGCCCTGAACTAACTTTCTAGTGGGTTTCTAAGTAAGCTCCATAATGTTCTCCAGGTAGCATGAAGAGCGGTTAAAACTGAAAGACTGCGTGACAAATTTCCAAGAGCTAAGCCTTTAGAAGTCCAAGTTTAGGTTCAGAAGCTTTCCAAAGCAGCAACGCTGAATCACAAAACACCAGACATTATAAATGCCACAAACACCAAGTTCAAAGGTGTATAGGTTTTCACAATAGTTCTTTTGACAACTAAATCAACGTAAGTCACCGTGTTCTGACTTCAGAGTTGCTTGAAGACAAAGAGGTCAACTTTCTTCTTTTCAAGACAGGCACTTGCTACATTTAGAGGACATGGGTCATACAGTTTGGTAATGTCTAAAACTGGACCCACTTTGGATGTAATCTGTAAGGTTATAGCTTTTAACAAACAACTTCTTGCTGTATATCAGGAAGAGCTGTAAATGGTTTCCTCACAACATTCAGATCAGTCTCTATGGTATGGCATGGACAGCGTACAGTGTAGGAAGCCAACAGTACTATGTCTTCTGTAGCATCAGGCGTCTTCAATTCACTTTCCTTCTGCTCAAAACTCTTGTCTTTTAAAGGATCAGACTCATCTTGAGGAGAAAGCCAAGGGTGCTTGAGACACTGGTCTGCTCGAGCTCTTTTCCTGCAGAATAGATAAAAAATAAATGTTACTTAAAGGGACTAAATTAATTTCTAATCTTCATCCATTATTTAGACTACTTGGAAGTGATATCTCTAATCTATGGACTCGGGATCTTCATTAGTGATCAGGCTTCAACCATAATCTGAAGGAGATATCTAAGCCAATGTCCGGTCTAACAAAGACAAAAATTGGAGATGCACTGAAAAAAATGTTGTATCACATATACTGATGTTACCAGTGCTTCTCCGATAGTAAAGAGTGGCATCCATTTCTACAACTCATGCTTGAGAGAATCCCAAGTACTTTTGAGGAAATAGCAATCTAGCACACTAGTTAACATCAAGCACACTCAATTCTCTAAAATGTCCTTGCAATTAAATTGAAAGCCTGAATGTAAATTAAAATATATAAACTGAAATGTTTTGTATGACACACATTGGACCATGGATTCCCACCCCTGTCCACGCATTAATTTATAATTCCACCTTCTTTTCCATAATCTTACCTTGGGTTCTTAATGAGCAAAGATTTGATGAAATCAACAGCCTGGTCAGAGATGCCTTCAAACACCCCCTGTGAGTATTCGATGTTCACTTGTGATATATTCAAAAATGTCTCTTGCTTGGTGTCTCCAAGGAAGGGTGACTCTCCAGTAAGCATGACATAGGTTAGCACCCCAACACTCCTGTGGTTTAAGTGAAAAAAAAAATTGAGATGTTCCTTCCCACCTCTTCATATGTTTGGCCATAACTGATTGTCAATAAACTGCTGTCTGTTCTAAGACGCTCTTTGTTTGTACACTGTGCATGTTCAAGGAGCTTTCAAAGCACCACAATCACTACGGCCCAGTGTACTGATTTGGTGCAAAATGTTTATGAACACCATCTCCCATTTTTTATCAAACTGCTAGGGGCGGAGGTCTCTGAGTTACGGAGAGAGCTATGGTTATTGCCAGTCGCTTCTTACACTTTCATGTTATCAACCTGGACAGCAATGAAAGGCTGAGAGCACTTGCCTATTACATCCCTAGTGCTTTCTGCAATGCATATGCCTACCTAATGTCCCCAAATAATGCCAACACGATCATGTGGGAAATTGCATGCACCATATTTCCTTAACATGTCGCAGAGCATCTATATTTACCAGAAATTGTGGTTGTGGTGTATGTGATCTCTATGGAAAAAAAAACAATTTAACTGATACATTTGCTAATGTGTAAATTTTAGAGAAAATTGCTACTGCGATTCAGCCATTATCAACTAACTCCCATTTGAGTTTGATATAGCTTGGTAATTAATTAAAAAAAAAAAAGAGGCATGTGTTTATTTTTTTTGTAAATGATATTATTTAGTTAATGAGTAAAAACTTACCACATGTCTGTAGCAGTGCTGATTGGTTCATAATTTAGTACCTCAGGAGCTAGGATAAATAAAAGTACTCGGTTTAGCTTATGGTCATCAAAGTTGTGGATAATATTTACACACAAATTATTGGGCCAAAAAGGTCACATTTGTAAAAAATATGTTTTGTACACATTCTTTATTATAAATTTGTATTCAAGAGTGGGGAGGGAAAAAGAAACGCTGCTGGAATAAAACAAATTGAAACAACACACAAGCATACAGAATAAAAAGGACACTCTAAACACCATAGCATCTTATGCTCCTTGAACCTGTTGTAGTGTAAGTAGCTTCCCTGTCCCTGAGAACCAGTGTTAATTTTGGTGGCAATTTTCAATTTAGTTTTAGTTATAGTTTTTTGACTAAGAAGCCATTTTAGTTTTAGTCGTATTTAAATCATCTGAATGGTTTTAGTTTTAGCATAGTTTTAGTCAACTAAAATCTATTAAAGATTTAGTTGACAAAATCTCCAGTAGATTTGAGTCAAGTCGACTAAAATCTAATAGGTTTGGTTAAAGCTCCAATCTGACTCTTTTGCCCCTTCCACAGCCCCTGTCTTTTCAGAGAAAATGCAGTGTTACATTACAGTCTAGTGATACCTCCACTGGCCACTCCTTAGATGGCTGCTAAATCTGCTTCCTTGGGCAGTGCTGCAGAGTAAGCAGCACTGCCATTCAGTGTCTCCACCCTCTGCATGGAGACACTGAATTTTTATCATAGGGATTCAATGCATCCCTATGAGGAAAGTCAATGCATCCCTATGAGGAAAGTTGAGTAAAAATTTAGAGATTTAGTCGACTAAAAGTAAAACAATTCACATGACCAAAATAAGAAAAAAACTAAAATGGCATTTTAGTCAAAAGACTATGACTAAAGCTAAATGCACTAAAATTGTGCAGTTCATTTTGGCGGCAAATTTCAATTTAGTCTTTTGACTAAAATGCCATTTTAGTTTTTGTCTTATTTTGGTCATCTGAATTGTTTTAGTTTTAGTCTAGTTTTAGTGTTGGGAATACAAATTTGGAGGCTAGTGTGCATGCATGGCAAAATGTAGCTCTGAGCCAATTAGATGGGCTTTATGAGACTGAGTGTTACTTGGCTGTATTGTCTGGAGCGACTCTAATGGCTGTCAAACAGTGTGACAAACAAACAGAGGCATTTAAACCCTGCAACCCTGTAAACATTATGTTCCTCCTGCAAGTTTTAAAAAAAATGAGAGGAACATGGCACCCAGACCATTTCATTGAGACTAAGTGGTCTGGGCAATAAGCTCCCTACCTCCACTGCAATCAAGACATATTTTGTAGGGAAGCTATGTCTCCTTCTGGCCATAGTGGTATTGACCCAATTTAGAGATGGGTGTGGGTGAGATCAAGCCAAATATGTCAAAGCGGCAAAATCGATTCGTCTTAATGAATTTCTTGCTAGACACAATCAAGGATGTTTAACAGACATGCTTACATCTCTGTTTTTGTATTTTCCTTCAGTAATATAGGAATGAATGAGACAGGATAGCAATACGATATAGTGTATTTACTACGTGACGTATGGTACTTTGTTAAAGGGAACACAATGCAACCATAGCCAGTCCTCTTTTACTAATAACAATAAAGTGAATAGATAATAAATTAGGAAATGCATATCACTCACCTACATATTCAGGTGTTCCCAAGATCTCTCTTACTTCTTTAATGGTGTCTACCTGTCTGGACAGTCCAAAGTCCACAATACGAATATCGCCCAGTGGATTAGAGCTTGTCAGCAAAATATTCTGAGGCTTTAAAAAATAAATAAATACAGAAATGTGTGCAAATTAATATTCTGACGCTTTAAAAAAATATATATAAAACTACAGAAATTATGTGCAAAAAATCATAAAGTAAGAATTACTTATAATATTTTTTACATTTATAAACAATTGCATCTAAACGGTGTGAACTAGCAAGTTTGCTACAAAAATGTAAATATAAAATATTATTTTACTTTTAAGACTTCTATCACTAAGTTAAAAGCATGCAGAATATTCTACAGCATATAATCTCATGCAAACTTCTAGTATAACGTTTTAAGTGCTGCTGGTTCATAGAAAGTGTGAGGTCTGCTGCAAAAGGTGTGATGTCATTGTTCTCATTTAGGGTCAAAACAATGTGAAATTAGTTGTTTACTGGGGCTGCAAAATGGAGGGTATGGAGGAACTTTTGAAAGGTGGCATCGATGACCTGAAAATTACCCTGTGTTGTAAAGGACACATCAGCTCTATGGAATATGTTAGCTCCATCTAGTAATAATAATGTATGTTTATATTTTATAGCACTATATCACCATAAACAAGAGATAGGTCTCCTGATTGGCCACAAAATGAAATATATAAAAATTTTAGATTTTATTTTTTTCAATAGCAACCATAAACAGATGGCATAGATAAGGTTATTAGCAAACAATTGACATAGCTAAGCTAGTCAATAGAATATCCAATTTATGTAAATGTACCTTTAAGTCTAGATGGACAACATTGTTTCTGTGTAGGTATGAGATGCCTTGAAGAATCTGATGAATCAGCCGGATCACGTCTTTTTCTGTGAAAGCTTCATCTTGGTCTGCTACACACTGATTAAATATTTCTCCACCAGCGGCACTGGAAAATAAATAACAGAAATAAACAAATCTTATTTAAATATTTTTTTCTAACACAATTATATTGGAGCACAGTGTGATACATATGTGTAGGGCCTACAAATTTTTTTTTTTTTTAAATTCCATAATTTTCTGACACTATTAGTAAGCCATTTGTCATATGTACAGCGCTATGGAATTTGTTGGCGCTTTCTAAATAAAAAAATATAATTAAGGTTTATATAAAAGTGGGCATATTTCTGTCAATGACAAGAAGAATATAAAACACACACAGAATAATTGCATTGATTTTTAAAGTTTTGATGAGCCAAAATTACTTTATACCGCGGTGTATCTGAAAGTGGCTCTCTAAGACCATAACCACTATTGTTCTCTGGAGTGGATGTCGCCAGGAGTCCCTTGGTGATGCCCATATGTTAAGATTAAAACCATTTTTTAAAGGTTTGACACTTATGTGTTGGTCTTCTCACCACCTTTGGATCAGTTGAGGCTCACAGCCAATTTATTTAGTCCTAATAAGGTCAAAATCTATAGATCTATATTAGTATGGAAACGTCTATAACTATATCTGTGAAGAGGACTACACAAACAAACAAACCAGGAAGTAACAAAGTAACAGGACAATTTGTCTGCTTGACAGCCAGGGGGTGTAACAAGGTTCATTCATAAAAGTGCCAATTTCTGTTGAAATCTGCACTTTTGATCAAATTGTTAAAAAGAGGACACACTCTTCACACAAAGAATTTCAACAAGCTAATAGGCGCAGTGTCCATTTAATTAGACTGTTCCAAATATCACAAGTATTTCGGTTGCACTAAATTAATGCCCTCACAGTGCACAATATGTCTTTTCCTCATTAGAGACGCGCTATAGTGACATGGGACACGAGTTTAGAGCCAGTGTTAAAGGAGAACCACATATCAACTATACATAGTGCTAGCCGAATTGTTTGCTCACATTGTGTTATTTCGATTATTTGTGTGCCTTCTATTCACTCTACTCTGTATCTTTAACGCTCTATTTTGAAGTCAAGCATCATGCACAATGAAACAATACTATGAAAGTGGAGTACTCAACATTTGTGTTATAAGGCTGCCCATTACACAAATTAGGCAAATGAGAGAAAACAAAACGATGGGGTAGGCCGCGCTGCAGGGTCAATGTTTAACATAACAAATGTAAGCAGAGTACACATCACAATCACACCGTATAGAACCTTTATAATCCTCTCAAAGGGGTCCATACTTTATGAAATTACGTTAGTGCAGACCATATTGTGCCTGTTAATGTATCCATAGATGTGTTATCATCAAACTTCGTTATTACGGTTTTTAAAGCTGGGACTGAATCTTGGAGCCAGTTAACTGCTAGGGCCCTATTTTTTTCTTATTAAAATTTGTTATAGAAAAAAAAATAAACAAGTTAAAACCCAGGGAGTGAGGAGGGGGAAATGTAACACATAACATGCCCTAAAGCATTTCTGACAAAATTTAAACCCCCAGCTCTAAAGGTTTATCCTCTTCGTTTTTTTTAGGATTATGGGATCTTTAGTCAAATTACATATTTAGCAAAATCAAACATGGCTGCACTTACTTATGGGTTAACTCCTCCCCTCACACCAAAAATTACAGGGGAAAAAAAGCTCTGAAATTTATGTAAACCGATCCACCCCTTCCTATCAGGCAGTCTTTTTGACTGTCCTTCACAACAGTTTGAATGGAGTCCCAGGGTATGTTTGAGGATACTGTCAGGTGTGAATTATTGGGAATTCAAATTTCAAGCCTTACGAGCCAAAAAGGAAAAATTTCTCCAATTAAATGTCAACCCTATTTTGACCTAAAATTTTTAATTCGCTCTTGGAATTCCTTTCAAAGAATGCCTGCAGGTCATCAGTGAGACCGATGTTTTACAGCAGGGTTGCATGGGTCTGAGATACTTTGGTATTCTGGGTAATTTTTAACTCATTGCCTATATAAACACAGAGAAACCAGTGAAAGTTAATATGTCATTCATTAAATCAAGTCTTCAAGTTTTAAAATATATTTACTCAAAAGAAAACGGTTATTGATTTTAATCAGTTTAAGTGTTGTATACTTTCTTTTAATGCAGTTTTTCTTCATGCATCCCTACTGATTTTTTAATAATTTATCCCTGCCCTCTTTCCCCTGGGTACACAGCCATTTTGAGTTATCTTGTGTCAGAATCCGGCATTATCTGACTCAAGACCACGCTCACTAGCCTTTCTGCTGTAAATTCTCAGACAAATGGGCAGAGGAGGGGGGGAAGAAATGTTGGCAAATAATCCATAGGGATGATTAAAGGAAAACTACACCCAGATGAAAGTAAAGGGGGGGGGGGGGGGTATAAAATAAGGGACATAATTGCTTTACTTACCAAAGTCTAAATCTTATCACTGCATTAGTGTATTCATTCTGGTCACTAACATTTCTCTATTTCTCAAGTCAATGCAAATAAATTAAGATTATATAGTGGAAGTTAGAAACATATCTATATCCATTTCAACAAAAATCTACTCACAAGGTATATCTTGTTATAACATGCAGATAAAATATGTAACAACTTCTATGTGTTTCTTTGCTATGTTTAACCCCTTAAGGACACATGACATGTGTGACATGTCATGATTCCCTTTTATTACAGAAGTTTGGTCCTTAAGGGGTAGGAAGCTGTAAATTTGAGGGTAATGATGTGCTCTAACAGAAAACATTAAAGTGACAATGCTAAAGTGATAAAGCCAGGCACTAATTCACATTAAAGTGTGAATTGCTAAAATGTCAAAGCAAATTCAAAAGTAACAGCAAAAGTAAATATCACATTTTTAGGGCAAAATAACTGAGAAAATAGCAGACTATGCAATTCAGCTATTTTGGCGTAAAATTTTAAATGAACCTTAAATTCCCAACAGTTCATGCTTTAGTAAATAACCATGCATGCGTTATACTTATCTACGTTGCACAGAATTATACAGCACAATTACAATTATTTATATATTAATATAGATTTATAGCACAAACACATTCTGCAGCAACAACAGGAACAATAACAAAGCATGTATGATATACAGGCACAAAAGGTTAAAAGGGCCCTGACAGAAGAAGCCCGTAATCTAAGCTAAGGCATTTATTGGGCTGCAGTAAAATGGGTCTGTCTCTAAACTCATAGATAATGCCTTCTCCTTTTACCCTATATTTTGAAATTAAGTTTTTTTTCACTTTACTACAATTTTGTGTTTATTGTTTCTGCTTATTATTACCAGAAGAGAAAAAGTAATGTAATTTTTTTTTTTGTAAAATATCTAAGAAAGCTACAGCATGTGACAAAAGAGTATTGTAATAAATAATACTATTGCTTAGGATTATTAAATATGCAAAATATTAAGATTTGTGGTTTTATGCTTCATAGAGCTAAATTAAGACATTAGTGGGAGTGCTTTAATATGTCTGAAAACAGACGTTGCTGAGGTAGTTCCGGCAGCAGCTGCTACAACCCTTGTGTAGTATTAAATATCTGAATATATCGCATTCATGTTGTATAACACTAGGATTTATAAGATTTACAATTATTAAGCATTGCTGATTGTTAATTTTTGAAGCAGCCAGAAGGGGGCACTAAAACATAAAGAGACCTTTGCTCTATACAATAGGTAGCTTACCCGAGAGGTAGGCTGTATGGACATTTAAAAGCTGCTATAACGTCATGTCAGTCTGTAAAAAACAGCTTTAGATTCTAAAATATTATACTCCCAAATATTATGTGTTTCTGCCGTGGCTCAAGAATAATTTTGTTTTCTCGTTTTCATGATTTACATGTTTCTTTAATTTTTTTTTTTTTATATATACAAACTTTTATGCAATCTTTTTTGCAAGTTAATGGAATGTTTGACAGATTTTGGGGTGGTCCTTATCCCAAGCCACCTAGGTATAATTGCCTCAAACTGAAATTTACATGGCTACAGATAAAACAAATGAAAACAGTACCACAATCTGGCCAGCAGGTTGTGCTGCATATCTATTTGCAAAGCATGCTTGATTCCAAATTGCCATTTTTAAATTGACTACCTGTCAAATCCTACTCTGGATTTTGGAACACCCTGTGTGTGTGTGCGTGTGTATAATACTGTATATGTAAAGTGACTCGCATTGCCGTAACTACCTTCCTCCTTACGAGAAACCATTTTGTCTACAGAAAGTTACATTTAACGTGGTCTGGCTATCAGGGTACCTTAGTTGGCCCTTGGTAGTATTTCGGCTTCACGTGCCATTAGATAGTTGCCCCGTGTGGCCAACTCCCATCCTCAACTACTGGACTGCCGGCTTTTTTGAGTTCCAAATCCCAATATAAATCTACTGGATTGGAATAGCTGAATTGAGTTATATATTTTTTGCAATGATTCAGTTTAAAATATTAATGTCAATAGATACATATCAAGAACTTTCTTTTCTAGGTACCAGCAGTTGCAATTGTGCATAGAACTATCCGGTGAGGCTAAATGATCTTGTTTCCAAGACAAACAAGGGCTTGGATTTAACGTTTGGATAAGCTTTTCAAATAATCACAATCTCTTAGAAAATCTTTTCAAATGATTTATCTGCAGAAGTCAAAAAAGTCTTTGGGAATTGGTTTAGAAAAATCATTGGAAAAGTATGTGATCATTTGAAAAGTTTATCCAAAATATTTAAATTTAAGCCAAAGTTAGCTATCAACATTTACTGGATTTTCATTTGAAAAGTTTGACGTGACCAACATAATGTATGCAGGATAATTCACTTTGATTGACGGGAAATTTATGTCCAATTTAGCGAACTAGAAACATTACTGAGAATTTTGCCAGGTTGGCTATTTTGGGCCTAAATTTGAAATTCACGGGGGCGGAGCCAAGCAGGCAAGCAGCCCAGACGTGCCTAGCAAGAGCTACCACGTCTGGGGAGGAAAATCAGGGTGTAACGCCGGAATACAGAACGGAACGGTGCCCCTCACGAGGCCCCTGCTCTGCCATACCGAAGAAACAAGGCTTGCGGCCTACCTGGGACCGAGCCACGGGGAGACGGCCGCTCCCTGGGGCATCAGCTGTACCAGGAGCCGCGGCAAGACACTTCCCCCCCCCCCCCGACCGGCGGGGGTTATCCTGGTCTCCATCAAGCAGTCTGACTCACCTGACTCTCCCCACTGGACAGCACACTGCACACAAAGACAAGCCATGACAAGCAAGATGGCGGCGGCTGACCGCAAGAGGGAGGCTGAACAGCAACACGAAACGCTAGAAAAGCGCCTGGACGACCTGTTCAGGAGATTCTGGAAAAAGCTCGAGAGCAAGGCAGAACACCTTAAGCAGGTACAATGGGGAAGCACACCCCCTGGGGACAGACATCGCCAAGGGGAGCACCCTAGGTTAAAACGAGCACCCAGTGACAAACGTGTGGCGGGGCCCCTCACCACTATCAGGCGTGCCCTTCCGAAGGACCCACAAATCCCCTTGAAGGCGGAAAAACTGGGCCAGCCACGCAGACCCCAGCACTCCCTGAGGGCGCGACAAACTCCCAACAGATATACACAGCCCAAGCGGCGCACCAACGCCCAGAGCGGGGTAAAAGCCAGGCGACCACAAAGGAGACAGCGTCAAGACCACCTGCGACTTCACCGAACCAGCTTACATACTCCAGGGACGGTACCGCAAACGAGCTCCATACACGGGCGAACACCCATAACAATCTCCCACAGGCTGCACCACCGGGACATGTGGAACCAGCTCCCTGCTACACCACCGACAGATCGTCTGAAACCGGCCTCACGCATGGGCATAGGCTAATCAGGTTTACCTGGACTACCTACGCAGCTCCAATATACCACACAAGGACTTGAACGCTCATAATTAACCTACTGGCTGCTGTAATGTATCCCACAGCCTACCACTCGTTATTTCTTCTTTAGTGCATTGCCTCTCACCTGTTATATATAACCAAACACAAAGGCCTAGCAAAGTATACACCTATGTTACCACACTGATAGTAACTTTAGCCAGGCAGTTACTCATTCTACTATTACGTTAAGTTCACCAAAGTGCATATGCAATGTATAAGCCTCACAAAACTTAATCTAGCCTTTTAATCTTGTTTCAGTGCTAACGACTGCTAAGCAAGGCCTTTGCCGTATATTGTTACCGTTCTATGCCTGCATTACTGTTTAACTCCAATGACTTCTCTTTAGATGAGCACGACTAGCCAGGTTGTTATTACTATATTTAGCATAATCATAAACGCTTAAGGGCACTAACCATTATTGTATACATGACTAGTCTAGCATGTTAGCGTGTTTGCTACATACTTATACCTACCAAGATTGCTTGGCCCACTTACTTCGTATTATAGCATATATATTAATCGGTACAAAGCGATGATACCTCAGAACCTTTTACTCCTATATTATAAAAAGTGTGCTGTTTTTAGTCAAGCGTATCCCTATCACTATATAGATACTGAAGCGACGTCACTCGATATCATTATTAACTTTAAGCTAATGTAACTACTCGACACTGTGACTGACCAAGATGTTTTCGTTAACCAACATAAAAATAAAAAATTAGGCATTGTTCCCCAGTAAATGTAACTAACGATGTATAAACCCTAACTTGTATGCCACTTTTGCATTTCCCTCTCTCCATTCTGTACCCCATTGCACATGCCTTAATAAAACAAAGATTGACAAAAAAAAAAATTTGAAATTCACGTTAAATTCACTTTGAATGTCTGACAATTTCCTCTTAAATAAATAAACCTGACGGTACCAAGCTAGTAAATAGTCATAGATTTAGGGAAATAGTAAGACCAAGCCTACCACTGCCAATCAAATTTACATAGATTGGTAAGGATATCGCAAAAGTAAAACATTTATATATAGAGTTTGGTATTTGCCAAGACACTTTAAAGGTTTGACAGATTTTGGAGAGACTACACCAAAAGGCTACTTGCCCCATCAGAATTACTATAAGCTATAGTTGTTTTGCTGGTAGTGTCTGGTCCCTTTAAACCCATCTTGCTTTTTAGATTAAAGGTTCTTAACCTTCTCTACAAAGACCTATATTTTTCCAAAGATAGATCTACTTTAAAACCAAAGCTATGAGCAGACATGTATGGAACTCCTGTAGATGTCATAAATTGTGTCAAGGTCACATACAGAATTAATTTGGACTTAGCCATTCTCTGCATGCCAATGTTTACTTTTTAACTCCAATTTTTGACCCAGCAGTAGTGAAGGCATTTGCCAACATTCCATTTGGCCATGTGATATTAATTTATACGTTTTAGTAGTTTAGAAAATCTTCTGTCCTACAGTATCAGGGGTGTCACAGCATGCTACTTTAGTAAATGTGTCTATATTTACTTCTCTACCATACTGGTTCAGAAAACAATGTGCAGATTGTATAAAACTGGGCAAGGTAGAATACACCTTCTCAGATCTAGGACATTTCGCAGCAGGTATGTGATCAACCTAGCAGAGCACAAATTGAGCATCCACACTCTTTTAGATTGAATTCCTAGTAAAATAATTCAGCCCCAACCTCACATAAATAACTGATGCTTCTTGCTCAGGCACAATTCATGACTATATGTAGTGTAGTCTAAAGTTACACAGTAGGAAACATGTCAGCTAATATAATGTGTGAAAATTAACAGAATCAGAGTCCAATAAATGTAATACAAGGTATTTGATCAACTGCTCGGGTACTTATCTGGCTCTTTTTAGAAATGACACATTAATATGCATTTTTTTTGCGAGGACTATTGAGGGAACATCTACACCTAGGCCACCTGGTAGGAAAAACAATTAGAACAAAGTTATTCCTTAAAATGTGAATTGTAGGGAATTAAAATTGAATTTTACATTCTAGGCCATAATAGCTGAATTGGGAATTTTTTCCATATCCACTAAGTTTTCCATTTGCGTAAAATGTGTATTCAGAACACTATAGTGCCCTCTGGTCCCCGTCCCCCCCCCCAACATAAATGTTGAAAAAGAAAAAATTACTTAATTACCCGATACCAGTGCCGATGTCCCTCTGCACTTTTTGGTCAGTGTTCCTTCTCCGATGGTGGAGCCTAGCACGTATGCGCAGCAAGAGCATTAGGCGCTCCCATAGGAAAGCATTGCCTCAAACTCGTGGATGTGCCTTTAGTGGCTGCAAGCCCTGCAAGTTAATCATTGCAGTTTCTTTAAACTGCAATTATTTACACTGCAGGAATAAGGGGGATATCTCATGAGATAAAGTAGTAGGGGTCCTTTAACCCCTTAAGGACCAAACTTCTGGAATAAAAGGGAATCATGACATGTCACACACGTCATGTGTCCTTAAGGGGTTAAATGTTGAATTCTCGACTATTCCCACTTTAGTGAAAAAACCTTAGAATGTCGCATACCTGATGAATGCAAGAACTTTTAATCTGACTCATCAGTGTTTGTACCGAATAAAAACATCATTCTGTTAAGCTAAATGATGACGGTATTGTCAGGATTGCTATAATAATATAATTATGATACTATTGCCAGCGTGTTTTTAATTTTAATTCAAACCTGATCCCTGGTAGTTGTTTTTTGATGAGTGATAATAATTAATTAAATAAAGCATTCCTTCCACATGCGCCGGCAAGTTTTATTCGGCAAGTTAATGTGCTGCCGTACTAGTAAGGGGTATAAGCCCCACTGACAAGAACATGATTAAAAGCATATCATTTCCATACAGCCCCTCGCATCTGCTCTTCCAGCTGCTCTTTAAACGTCACGGAAAACTCAAATATTATGCCAGAAAAACTCTTTGTGCCTAATCTGCAATAATATATAGACAGCACCTGGCATTCCAGTTATAACGTGCATTGGATTTTCAGTCATTTAAAGGTCTATTAAAGATACAGTCTGATTCAAATCTAGCTTCTATTTATGCACTACGACACTCCGGCAAGGGCTGCAAATTATGGCCCGCACTCCAGTTTCTCCAACTTTTCCCAGTGGCTGGTTTTGTACAGTGTATCTTCCTGCCGACTAACTAGTGGCTGTGATATAAGTATTTATCATCATGGCACTGAAACGACTTCTATAATTAAGAAAACCAACCATGCACAAAACTGAATAAAGACGTCACAAGGCTGTCTGAGATGAACTGAGGAAATCATTTTTAGTTACAAAAAAAGAAAAAATTGTTGTAAATTAACCCCCAGTTGTGATAACTAAGAGGTGCACACAGAGATACAAGAATGGCATGGCTCAATGTCTACATTATTATGTTGAGGGACTCTGCATCTTCGTATCATTCTTGTCGTCGTTGGTGGTAACCTGGTTGTCCGCATTCCCTGGAGATAGAAATCTGGTAGCAGGCATCATGCCATCTTTCCCTCATTCAGTGATACTGTGCTTAAATAAACAGGAATATGAATTTGATGTGTCCAAAGCTGGCCCCTGTCTCTTAACTACTAAAAAGTCCATGCTGCCCTGCTGCAAGAACAATGCATGCTACAAAAATGCTTTCTGTGGATTTTGGCTTTAAAAATTAACCAGTAAGTAAAGTAAATCAGACCTATGCTGTAGTACCTTTTTTTTTTTTTTAGATATGAAACTGATATATAGCTCTTAATAAAAGACAGAATGTGTCCCTACAACAGTGCTTCTCATTCTTCATGATGCTTTTATTTCCAGCATAGCGATTACAGATGACCTACTTATGATGCAATATAACTTCTCTCCCATACACCTTTGGATCAGTAAACTATGCCTACTATGCCATTTTGTTTCCATCCAGACTTTGTCAATTTTTAGCAGTAAGATGTGAATAGAGAATTGCACTGACACTGTGGTGGTATCAAGCCTGTCAAGGAATAGCACATGCCTGCAAATTACTATCAATGAATTGATGCTCTAAAGCCTTGTTTCTCAACCTGTGATACGTATAACTCAGGGGGTATATGTGCAACAAAAAGCAGGGAGTATAGCAAGAGCTGGCCGGCTGGCCACCTTAGGCATCTGGCTGTGAGCTAGGGCAGAATAGGCACCTGCTTACCTGGACGTCAGATGCCTACTTTACCCAAATACAGTGTCTGGAAAAGGCTGTAGCTGGGCAGCGAGGGAGCTGTAATCTGTGTTCTTCCACCACTGCTCCCTCAAGATTCCTGCAGTAATGCCAGGAGCTGGGTTATGACGTCATTCCGTCCCTGGCATCACTGCACGCGTGCGAGGGAGCACAGCAAGAACACCATGAAGATGACAGCAGCCACATCAGACCGGCCCCGGCCACACTGGATGCCAGGTAAAGGATCCACTCCAGCTGTCTCGATAATTTGTGAGTGTGTGTGAGAGAATGTGTATGTGACTGCCAGTAAATGTGTGTGTCTGTGTGTCAAATCAGTGAGTGTGTGTGTCATTGAGTGTGTCAAATCAGTGAGTGTGAGTGTCAGTATGTGTCAAATCAGTGAGTGTCTGTGAGTGAGTCGGTGTCCTCTGTGTTTGTCAGTTTTCTCTGTGTGTAACTATTATGTGTGAATCATATTTTAATTTTATGATGTTTATACTTCACGAAATGAAGTATTAAAAAATAATTAGTTCATACACTCCTCCTAACAAACACAATATTGAAATTATGTCATATTTATTTTTTAAAAATATATATTTACAACCTTTAATCAGGCTTGTTCTCCAGTATTGGATTAACATATATATCCATATCAGTGTCTACAAGTTTCATTTGGAATTTAAGTCCATAGAAATTACTTTCTCGCAATAAAGTTTCTACTCCGTAAAAGGTTAAGAAACACTGCTCTAAAGTATGCAAACAGTGACTGAAATAGTTAACAGATAATGCTTAAAGATACTCTACGCAATACAAGTCTGCTTTAATAGGATATCTGCTTGACTATAAACATGTATGATACAATTTTGGTACCAAATGCATTAGTAAAGAAATCAAATACTAAATGTTAGTATTCCATATACACTACTCGAAAAAAATTACAATCATAATAATGGAAAAATGGTAAACATTTTCTGTGCGTGCGTAAAAAAAAAAATTTAAAGGTCTAAAAGATCATTTCATATCTCCTTATTAGGTGATGTATAAGATATGAAAATGTGTTGTGGCAGTGCATTCTATAGCTCGGCAGGATGTGGCTACCTAAAAGCAAGACACTGATGCAGTGATGCTTTTCTTCTGAGAAAGATGATTGGGTTTTACTTACTGATTGTGAAACTATTTCCTATAAAGTCTTTGTAAAAGTTACAAGAAGAAAGGTAACACCACATTAAAGAATGACTGATTAAGAGCATTTATTCTCTAGAGACTAGATGTCCCTTAAGGCTTACTTAAACTGAAGCAGCAAATGAATGAGTCCCTCGGCAAAATGACCAAAGAAAAGTATCGAGGCAAAATAACATGCAGGGTTATTTAGTAAAATGTGAATTGTTGAAAATTCCAAGATAATTTTACATTTTAGCCCAAGAAAACATAGCTGGCTTGGAGAAACGTTCCAATGTGGCTATTTTTACCTAAAATTTGACTTGAAATTAACTTTGAATTCCAATCATTTTTAAACTTGAATAAATAATCATGTAAATTACTGAGACTGCAAAAAACAAAACGTAAAAAAACGTAAAAAAAACAACAACACTTTCTTCTTTTACCAAAAATAACCTTACCGGTACATATTATGGACATTGAAAAATTGCTAGGGACAGAAACTAACATTACTCCAAATTTGCCCTTTTTGCAAAAAATAAAATAAAAATAATAAAAAAAATTATAATAATATGTTAAAAGGACACTATAGTCACTAGAGCAACTACAGCTTAATGTAGTTGTTTTGGTGTCTATAGCATGTCCCTGCAAGCTTTATAATGTAAACTCTGCCTTTTCAGAGGAAAAAAACATTACTTGCACAAAATATAATAGTGAATGCTCAACTGATACGGGTTAGTGTAGTAAAGCATGCAGTTATGAACAAATAGGGTGCTAAATGGCAATGATCTGTTCCCCCACCAGGTATATATTAGTCATACAATAAAATAATTCCCAAGCACACAAATAGTTATTGCACAAAGATAGTTTTTATTTCTTTAATAATTTATATTTTAAATAATTTATACTAATCTAAAAATGTATTAAAAAAATAAAAACTATCTTTGTGCAATAACTATTGTTGTGCTTGGGAATTATTTTATTCAGTGTTTACATTACTGCCTAGGAACACCTCTAGTGTCAGTCACTCAGACGCCACTAGAGGTGCTTCCTGGGTCAGTGCTGCACAGTTTATATAGCCTTTTTAACAATGTATGTAGCGTTTGTATTCCTTACACTATAGCGTGCGTTTATTATACAAAAAAAAGATGTGTTGTTCCTCCTTTGTGTTAGGCTTAGATATTGTTTACCCATGACTGATCTTTGTCCTGGATACATAGATTTTAATTCCATAAGTCTAACTTTATTCTGTCTTCAAACATCATTACCACTTGTGTTTTGTTTGACTTAAAATGGATAGCATTTGCATGATTTTTCGTTATACCAGGATTTATCAAGAATTAAATTCTTCATGAGTAACCTTGCATTTTCTATCTAAGGCAAAGTGCCCTTGATATGTACTACAGGTTGTTTAATTTAAAACTCAAGTGCTTCAGCAGTGCTCAGCACATGGGGGACACCCTTTACTAACAAGCAATTTGATAGTTTTACTTTGTCATGAGCAAACCCGCTTCCAGCTCTGCAACCACCCACCCCCTGGCTCTCCTAACTGATCGCAGGTCCGTCAAAATTAGGAGGTGTGCATCAATTTAAACAAACTGTTAAATCAATAGTTTAGTTGGCAATCATGTACATTGCATGCATATTGTATATTATTTATACAGATTCTGATCTACGAACTCAGAAATGTCTACTTATTTCCCAGAGTTACAAAAATATCATGTTTTTCAACTGTACAGTTGGTTGAATTGATTAAATTAACTCTAGTAACTTACTATTCCATCACCAGAATAATCTCGCTGTTCGTCTCATACACCTCATGGAGATCCACTACGTAGGGAGAGAACCGGGCCATTTCCAAGACGGCAATCTCGTTCACAATGTCGCAACGGCAGTCCTCTCCCTTTCTGCGTTTTCGCAGGAACTTGGCGGCATATTCTTTGCCCGTGACTAGTTCCACACACTTCTTCACCACTGCAAACTTTCCCCTATGAGAAAAGAACAACATTTTTGTTTTAAATATTATGTCAATGAATCAAAATAATGAAATACAGGAATTTTAAGGAACAATCAAAATATACCTAAAGCTTAAAGGAAAACTATGGCGTTATGAATACAAAAGTGTATTCCTAATGCTATTCTCTCCTACTAACTGCTTAGGTCCTCCCTTCCCCCAGTGTCTTAAGTAAAATGTATATATACATATAGCCCTCACCACACTGCTCTCCTCACTGCCAGTCTGCCTCTTTGGTCATTTTCCTATGGTTAAGATCTCAATCTCCTGTCTCCTATCGGAAAGCATTGATAGGCTACAGTGCATGCGCGGCAAATTGCCATACTGCACCAATCGAATGCTGCTCTATGAGCAGCATTTGATTGAGAATTGAGTTTCACTTGGTTCTCATGGGAAAACACCTCTAGTGACTATCAGAAAGACAGACGGCAAATAGAGGTGTGTTTAACCCTGCAATTGAAAATTCTTAATTTCTACAGAATGGCAATATTTTTTACATTGCAAGGTTTAAATTAAAGGGCCACTGTAACCAGACTACTTCACTGAAATGAAGTGGTTTGGGTGCCGTCAGTGGCCCTTGAGCTCTAAACTACTTAATTATCATAATTAACAAAATTTAAGATTATTCTACTGCAAAGAACTGGATAATCTTGTAGAGTAAACAGAGGCATTACAAATTAGACATCCGTTAACATGCGAGGAGGGCCCTGTTATAAAGAGCTTATTGTCTAGCTAAATGAGGGGGAGGCAGTGCAAAGAAAAGAAGCAACCTGGATCAGACAGAACTGAAGCAATTTGGGAGTAAGTGCTAGATATGTCAAATCACCATGGGAAACAATACAATGTATTTTGTTTATTGCTCCAGTTTCCCAACAATTTCTCTACTTGAATGCTAGAGGATGTATTTATCAATAGTGAATTGTATTTGATATGAGCCCTTGTGTCTAGGGCACTGGTTCTCAACCAGCATGCATCAAGCCACCATTGAGTGATTTTAATACGGCCAGGCAGGGGAGAGTTGTCACTCACCCTGGCACCAAGGCTACACCAGTCGTATCTTTACATAAGCAAACGTGTCTGCCACTTTTCAATGCAGCTACTCAATACTAAGGGAAAAAGATGGCTGCTAGGTTAGGGAGGTGGCTTAGTAGGCAACCTCTCTAAGTTCCCGTCCCCTGGACGCCTCCCCCGTGATGTGACATGGACATCACTACACTGATATTGTGCAGGGATTTTCCACCAGACTGGGATATGCTGCCACCATAGGGTGCTTCCCAGAACCCACCCTGTCTCATATACTCGCTCACCTGTCATTCACTTATTATTATCGCCATTTATATAGCGCCAACAGATTCTGTATCACTTTACAATACTTATTCCCACCAACCTTGTCACCTACCCCCTTATGCTACAGTTAGGAAAAAAATAATTTGATTCCCTGCTGATTTTGAACATTTGCCCACTGAAAAAATAAATGATCAGTCTATAATTTTAATGGTAGGTGTATATTAACAGTGAGAAACAGAATAACAAAAAAAGGTAATCCAGAAAAACGCATGTCAAAAAAGTTATAAATTGATTTGCATGTTAATGAGTGAAATAAGTATTTTCCCTCACTGTAAATATGGGATTACTGGGTGAAGAAGGGCAAATAGAGTAAGAGTTATCGAAACCGGGCCGAAATTAAAAATGAGACTGGTAAGAGAATGTAAAAGTGTCTTATACAAACCAAAATGAGAGTGTTGGACGGGGAGACAACAATATGGGAGAAAAGTCTGGAGAGTGCATAAAAGATATACAGAAGATGAAACCCAAAAATTAGAGAATAGAGATGTGTAAAACTACACAGGGCAGTGCTTGTGGCTTGGCCTTATTAACAAACAACAAAAAATATCGGGTTTAGGTTTAGTGATGTTAACAATAAACAATTAATTTCGGTGTGACAAAAGAATTGGTACTTTAGGCAAAAAATACCTGAATTTGAGAAGTTTACCAACAATCTACTGTTTACACTACTCAGTTCTCACACACTGCTCTGCAAATAAATTGGTATTAAAAATACACTTTAAGTACTAAAACCCCTTAATCTTACTTAGACCCTGTCCCTCTTCAGAGAAACGACAATGTGTTATAATAATGCCTCTAGTTGCCATCAGAGAGACCACCACTAATGTCACTTCCTGGCAAAGGAAGTATTCAAACACAACATGATAATGCTGAACGCTGTGAATGTGGTGAATAGAAATATCAACGGATACAAAGCTTCTCTGTGAGCATTATCTGATCATCTGTGAACAGTCTGACAACTTGCCTGGAGTCCACCATGTGCCGGTCACCTTCTCTATGAGAACTGGAGCATGCCAGGGTTTAGCTCAGGAGAGCTAAAGAAAACTCCTTGAAAGAAGCTTCTGGGTCACTATAGAGGAAGTGACCAGAACCCATAGGACCCCAGATAAGAAGTTACACGGTTTAGTGGTTTGATTACTAACTAGGGGATGGACTCCTGGCACCATAACCACTACAGCGTAACTTGTCAGGATTAGTTGATATCCTTAACTCAGGCAATTGTTTTCAGAAGGGATTTTAAATTTGCATATAATGCTTTTCAGCTGGTACAAACTAATCAAACTCCTTTTAATCTAGGCCTGAATGAATAGATCTGGCCATAAATCCAGGATTCATTCAGATGTTGATTAAAAGGTATTTGATTAATTCGTACCAGCTGAAAAGCACTCATGCACATGTCTACTGCTTAGAAAATCACTCATTGGAAAGCGCATGTATCATAAACTCGTTGCAGAGAAAAATTAGGAATCTCCAGCTTATGTGAAGATTTTTTTCACTCAGTGGGAACTTGTGGAGAATTGTCAAGGGAATTGCATATTTTTGCCCAAAATAGCTTAAATGGAAAAAATCTGCTTTTCCAGTTCAGCTGTTTTGTAAGAAAAAACTCACAACTTCCTTATCGAACCACTATTTAATATATACACCCCAGACAACCCATCGAAGTAGAGCTGTAGCAATTAACATTTATTGATTATCAGATTAACAGAACAGCTTTCAACTGTCTGGTATTAGGAGAAAATTGAGTGAAAAACAAGTTTGTGTTGTGTTTATTTGTGTACAATGGCAAAATATTTCTCATACAATATAACAGTGAACACACACTCACATCCACCTATTCAAACACATGCAATGTTCAAACGTGTCTGACACTGGAATATTCAGAATGTCAATTACTTGTTGTCGAATATCCCCATTCTAGAACTGTTGAGCTCTGCATAGTTGATGCATAATTACTACTAATAATAAATAAAAACAGCACAAGGAAGTATATTATAATCATAAATGAGACAGAAAAAAATATAAATGCCAATTGGCTAACATAAATGGAAGTCAAATATTTTTTTTTTTTTAACCAGCGTGCACTGTAATCATCATTTTCATTAACGCTTTTCGTGTGAGATTTTACATTGTTCCAAGTTGCCCTACTTATGATACACACTATATTATTTTTAATAAATCCCACACATTTTTTTCATTTGTCACTGAGTATTGTTTTCTCACAGGGAAATTGGCGTGTTTATAAATTAGCTTTGTTAGGCTTTCAAGCAGACAACAGGTCTTGTTACTTCCTGGTTTGTTTAGCTTATTTGCAGTGAACTCAAGAGGCGACTTATCATTGATCTGCATTGGAAAGTCTGTGATTGAACAGCCACATAACATCTGGGCGGGGTTAGAAGGGGAGGGCATGCAAAGGCTTCAGACAAGAGATGTACAGATTTTGCAAGCTGTTTTTAGAAATACTTGAAATTTGAAAACTCATAATTAAATGCATTCATGTTTTCATTAGGATATGTCTACTAAACAGTGTTTTATTTTTATTTTTGGGGGGCAGTGGAGTGTCCCTTTAACAACCACATGTTCCAGTTTGATTTCACCCCAGTCTGGTCCCCGAGGAAATGTTGGCATGGAATGCCTTGTGTATTTATCTTGGGCATCTCCATGTAGACCTGCGGTTTCAAAAACTATTCAAATCACCATTTAGTAGATATACCCCCAATGAAAACATGCATGCATTTTAATATGCTTTTTTTTTAAACTCAGCTTGCAAAAAGCTGCAGATCTCTTTGTCTAAATATTTTGCAAGGCAGTTAATAAGGACAATCGCCTGCCTCCTGAGTTTAGGCCCACTAAGCTAAACAACCAGGAAGTAACAGAACCGGCTGTCTGATTGAACTATGCAACACTTCAGAGTGAGAAATAAATGGATTTATTTCTAATGTTAAAGTGTTCCTTTAAACAATACTGAATAACCGATCTCCTATTCTAATGCTGGTAAACTAAATTCTGAGCACTTTTTTAACACAGTAACTTTCTCATCAGAATAGCGGAAGTGAACCTTCATTCACAGCCCACAAATGTTACACGCAATTTTAAACATTTTTGAGGTTTCTTTTTTTTACTTTGTTCCTTTTTTGTAACAGGCACTACAGTGCATTGACTTTGAGACCCGTGACAAACATTGGAAAACAGTGAAAGAACTACCACTCCCATGATGCATTTCTTGCATGCTTTTAGAACGGCAAAGCATCATGGAAGCTGTAGTTTTACAACATCTGGGCATCTACCTTTTGGGCACCTATGATGCACAAACTATATACAGGTTGTCTACTCATATATCGGTATTAAGACAAGTGATTTATCTCAGCAAAAATGGACAAGATGGTAAATCCTTTTCCACAGTGTAAACACTTAAATGAGTTTTATGACCTTTAGAACATGTCATGCTAACCTATAGTTTGCCGTCTTTTTGATTTCTAACAAAACATTCTTAATGAATAGAGGGATCTCATATATGTAACTAATTGAAAAAACAAAGCAGACATATTAAGTTACATGATATCACATGACACATGTGGTAGAAAATGTGGTAGAAAATCACATTATCTGAAGCCCAATGTGTGGGTATCAAAAGTTTTCCTTTGTCGTCTGAAAGAATTAGGCAGAATTATTTTGTGTATCATGAAGTTTATAAGCTATTGCAGCGGTTCCCAAACTGTGTGACGTGCACACAGGGGTGCCGCGGAATGTTTCCCCGGTGATTATATGATTATTGCACTGGGGAAACATTACTGCTGAACAGGGTCGGGTGCCGCGATCCTTTAAGACTGCTACTGGGCATCTGTAATGTCGGCCCAGCTGGGAGGAAGTGACAGCCTGTCACTTCTTCCCAGCATTATGCAGGGAGGCAACGCGGGAGGAGGCAGCCGCAGAGTGAGGGGAGAGGAGCATGAAGAGCTCCAGACTTCTCACTCCCACCAGCTAGCAGGAATCCAAGCCACCCTACAAGACACACAAGGTAAGATAACATGAGGGTGGCTGGAGATATTAAAAAATTATATTGTGTAATGAACTGTTTGTGTATTGCCATGTTAATAGTAAATTAGAAGTGCTCACATTACTAATTTACTAAACTGGCTAGCATTAAGTATGGTCATATAACGCATGTATGCTCGAGTGGTGAATAGCAATATATGTCAATATTCAGTATCTTTAAACATGAAATAGCACTTAATAGGAGATACAAACAAGAAAAGCATCCCCATAAACTTGATATACCAGTCAAACATAAAGATACACTACCTTTAGTGCCTGTTGTACTACGTTGAGATTGTATTACCATCTATGTGTCAACAGTGTGTGTATGTGTGTGTGCGTGTGTGTGTGTGTGTGTCAGGGTGTTCATCTGTGTGTGTGTGTGTGTGTGTGTGTGTGTGTTTGTATATGTATATATATATATATATATATATGTCAGTGTGTGCACACACATCTGTGTATCAGGATATGCATCTGTGTATGTGCATCTGTTTGTCATTGTGTTTGTTTTTATGTTAGTGTGTGTATCTGTATCATAGTGTGTGCATGTATCAATGTTTGTGTGTGTCAGTGTGCATGTGTGTGTATATGTTGGTGCATGCATGTGTCGGTGTGTATATGAATTTGTTTGTATATATATATATCTGTGTATGTATGTATGTGGTAGTGTATGTGCATACATCCAAGCAGTCATACCCCAGCACAACATACAAACACGCTCCTGCTATCTAACACAAATATTACATACAAACAAACCCCTGAATTCAAACTCCAATAGGATATACAAACACACCCCTTCACTCAAACACAAATACTTCACACAAATGTACATCTGCATTTAAAAGTGAACATTACATTCAATCATACCCCTTCAATCAAACACACCCCTGTATTAAAACACTAAAACTATATACAAGCACCTCTTCAAACACCAACACTGTACATTACAGTATAGTGCCAGTAAATGCTGCAGCGTTGTACAGATATACAACCTAGAAATTTTGACTTGGGGTGCCTTGGAAACATATTGAAATATTAAGGGCGGCTGGAACCTAAAAGGTTTGGGAACCACCGAGCTATTGTGCAGACAGCATTTCTGTGAATTCAACTGATCCCATTAAACAAATGCAGAAAGCTGGTTATCAAACCTGCCGTCTCCGTGTGGTTTCCATAGTCATTTGTCAGGAGGAAATGAAAGCCACATGGGAGGATATCGGTACTTTGCATGTTGGATGCTATTCTTCCAGTGTATTAGAGAAAGGCAAGAAATTGAGTCAGCAGACTGCACGGAGGAGGCATACAGCACACTAGAGCTTGATACCCGAGTATGGAGTCATAAATCCCACTGGCAACACAATTTTTTTAAAACAAAAATGGTAAAAGGCACACTCCAGGCTGCAGATAACCCCATCCTCTTAACGAACTGTCCCGATTATGCCAGGCAGTTCCGAGTTTTGAGACCTGTCCTGTCATCCTAACTATGTTCCCTAGTGTCCTGTCATTAGACAAGCATGTGCTACACTCAGGGCTCTAGACACCCTGCATTGTATGCCCACCGTGAGCCTGCCTGGATGATTGATAGGCAGCCTGGCCTGCATTCACGCCATGCTGACATACAAATCCTCTTCCCTCTGGTGTCCCAATTCACCCAGCGCCGATATTGGGAGGTATAACATTTTGTTATCATATTACACAGGGAATGTATATAATAAAAAAATAAAATAAAAAATAAAAAAAAACCTGAAGGACAAAAAAGGGAAATAGAAAGATTTTATGTTCCTGCTTCTGCAGTGAATTTTCTCAACGGTTTATGCGACTTTTCAAGGTTCAGCCTTGTCAACAATTCCATTTGTACGAAAAGAGGAATAGACTGAACTGGGGAGTCTAACAGTTTTGTGAGCTGCAGCTGTGCGCCTCTCAGACGCTTCATTGAAATTGGTAAATGTTAGTATGTTTGTGTAGTTGAGGATATGTTTAACAAGTACTAAGATGGCAGAGATGCAAGTTAAATCTCCTTCAATGAGGTCAGCTTATAACTGCAGCAATGCGTTTTTTGCTTGTAAATCACTGCCTTTGATAGCAGAATGTACAGAGAGATAGAGACCGCTGAACCTCCATATTTAGTAACCTATGAAAGAAGCATACGTAGTGCTTGGCATGTCTCTCTAAATACTGAGCTTGCAATACAATGTCAGGTGTGTGAGGGTATTTTCCATGGAAAGGGGATTTATTCAAACCAAAAACTGTGGCATATTGAGAAGGCATCCTTCCCAACATTGGGAGATAAAAAAAAAATAGGGAAGGGTTTGCGGGCCTTCTGGGGAGCTTTGCCAGTGATACAAGTCATGTCACTGGTGACACCCACGTCAAGCATGCCAGGCTGACAGCCTTGTGGTCGGCCCCCAACCTACAGGACCATGCTGAGAGTTCTGCTGACGTGCACTCTGCATGGTTCTAGTACCAAGCTTTACAGCATTAGTACATCTAATCAAGCGCTTGTGTGGTGCTGCCCAAGGACACCAGGGAACTAAATTAGGATAGTACCCCGAAATAGGAACTGTCCAGTCAATAGCAGGATAGTTGGATAATGTTCCTTTAAACATCCCGTGATATAAGTGCCACCGGTTGAGGTTAACAATAAAATATTAATTTACGATTTAAAAACATCCTTTAGCATATTTCATAACAAACAAAATATACAAGGATTGCTATATCCCATTTTTTTTTTTTTAAGTTATCAAACTATGATCGGTACACATCCCAAGTTCTGGATACAGTTTAATGTATGGCATTTATACTCAAATATAAACAGTTAAAAATATGGTATTTATATTCAGACATAATGCACATAAGACAAAAATATAAATGTTTCACTATGAATTCCCAGTATTCATTGCTGTCTGTGGATATTACCAATTGTCCAGTGTAGATTCTACTATTATGCAATAATATATTTTTATGCAGCATGGTTGCCCACAGTGAGAGTAATTTCTGTCCTACTAGTCGCACATTAATTGGCTTTTTGACCAAGACTACTGGGAACAGGTGTGTGTTTATTGGCTGTTCGGTAATCTCTGCGTGGATTAAGGGTATGGAAACTTCTTAATTGTCTGACTTTTGCCTATTTAGCATTAGCCTTCAGCATTCATTCAGCCTTACAGCAAGATTTCAGGCAGCCAAATATAAAAGATTTAAGAAAGCTAACGGTGCACTAAATTTGTCTGAAATGGAGTTAAGCTTTTAAAACCACATACCACTGTGCATAACTAAAACTGGTCCAGACTGGGAAAATGCATTTTACCTGTCTAGGTTTTTTGTTTATAATCCCTCACTTCAAAAATCTTATCTAGACATCGATAGCCACTCAATTGAGTCCAGGTGCTGCACTCTGGGATAGCCTTGAGATGGTCAGGCACGCCAAAAGTCTTACTTAATAAATAAGGGCAGGCCTTATCTCAAAGTGGAGCCAGTTGGATTTGATTCTATTTGCTATTGTATCCAATGCCTTTAAAACCAGATATTTTGTTTGGAAGAAACAAATGCTCTTAAAGGGACATAGTCACAAATGAGTACACAACATGATCCACTTAAAATTATATCATTTAACCTAGACAATGTGGTAGCAAATCACCAGAAAATATATAGATTAACCTCCTTAACGACCACAAGACGTTATGCAGTGTAGGCTTTAAAACCTGTTGACAGCATAAATCGTCATGCATCATAATTACCAGCAGGGTTAAATCCATGCTGGGACCAAGGAGCCACAGGTATTATTGGATACTTGAGTGTCCCCTCTGTCAGAAGGGTCCCAAGTTGGAGGCCCCAGACTGACACATGAGCTATGTGCAGCTCTTTAAATCCATTTAAATGCAATTGCTCAGTCACGGTAATTCTGAGCCTACCAAAGCTTAAAACAAGGAGCTTCAGGTAAATGTTGATACCTGAGGGTCCCTTTTGTCATCTGAAGCCACAATTAGAGTCTCCAGAGTTACTTAGCAATTGCATTAGTGCCAACAGTTAACTTCCCCCCAGATCTTTTAGCGTTTATAGATTTGAAAATTATTAAATATACTGGATATTGGACATGTTAATTAGTAATCCATTTTTACAAAGTGTGTATGAAGGATAACCCACAAAATCTTATTTTTTTTTTTATATATTGAATGTTAAAAAAAAAAAAGCAAATCCCCTCCCCCCCCTCAGTAGAACAGGAATGTAATCCTAATACCCTTCCAATGCAATTAGCAGTTTGCAGGCCTTTACTTGTACAAAAAATATAACGAAGGGTCAATTTGAGTTAGTTAATGTTTTCCACATGTGCCATTGTGATACAAAATCTAGAGGTCAAGTAACTGAGATTGTAACAAATTAGATTAATCCCTATTACTTTGTGAACTAATGTTGTGTCTGCTAATGTGAAACTGATGTCTTGGTAAAATCATAGGACACATACCATTCCTTTAAGGGCAGTTCAGATTTACACCCATAATTCAGTACCCCAGCTTGCATGTTAATTTCTACATGACAAAGCCTTAAACTGTGCTGGATTTGTCTTGGCATAAGTTAAAGTGTAACTAGTGTTTTATGCGAGGCTATACTACTTAACTTTGGTCATTCTGGTTCCAGGGGACTTATGTGGATTGACAGTGTTGGCCATTTTAAAAACAGCAAATGTAATTTAATCAATGATTACAAGAACTGGTTTAGTTTAAATTTTTTAGGAGCTAAAACCATTCATTGCTCGCTGGTCTGCAGGGTCCTCCTTATTGAAAGGTCAGAGCAACAATCAATGTTTGAGACACCCATAAGGACTGTAAACTTAACAAGCAGAGTTTAACTGATGTTAACAGCTGCACTGGGGTCTTTTAACCAGTCAAGAGGGAGAATAATTCTCCATCAGGTTAGAGTTAAAAATCACATGCTGTTTCCTCAAATCAGAACATTTTAAAGCACAGGTGTTAAAGGTTGCTTATGGGTGTGGAGTAGGCCACTTACAAGACACTTTATAAAAGTGATGATTTCTATGAGAAATTGCCACTTTTATTTATAAATAATGGAACACCATCTGAATCAAACAGCCAGGGAGGCCTCTTCCTGCTTCCATTATCTCCACTGAGCTAACAGAAGAGGGAGGCATGCCTTAATTGATTGTGCCTGCCTCCCTCCACATAACTCATATCAGACCACATATTAGAGGAGCATTCTCTCTGAACGTTGTGCACAAGTAGATGCGCATGCACATGAGTAGAATGACACGCACAAAGGATGCCTTCAGAGGGCCTCTAAATGAGAAGCCTCTGAACTCTATTTTTCGGTGATGAAAAGTTCATATTAACTCCTGCTTTTGCAACCACTTTCAGGATATACCAAAAATGAATACATGCATGGAATTCATTGGGGGTATACATACTAAAATCTTAATTTACAAAAATTATTTTAAGTGTGGAGTGGTCCTTTAAAAATTTATTTATTAGTCAGGAAACCATAATTAATATATTTTGGCACTATGCCCACATACAGTGAAACATTTATTCAGCTAGCATTTTGATATCAAGTATTCCCGAAAATTCAATGTCATTCTGGCTTTACTTTTCTACCAATTCATTTCTGTTTGCCCGTCTATGATATTTGAGCCTGTCAGAAGAATTGGCAGATAATGTACACAATTTTGTTTGTTAAAGCGGAACTTTCAGAGATGTTCCTTTTTCCTTCACCCCAGTAAAAGCTATTTCAGCATTTAATCGAGTAAATAACACAGCAATCGTAAGTACAAATGTATTTACCTCTGCTGGATGACGGTGTTGAAAGCATTTTTGTCATTCCCATATCCCACTTTGGACCACGCCCGCACACTCAGACAGCTAATGGAGTAATGGCATACATATACATGTACGCTTGCTATATTCTTCAGAATAGGTTGCCAGGCATATTGGACTGAGTGAATTAACTAATTTATATAGTTTGCCCAGCAAAGAATGCAATAGAATATAAAAGAATTATGAAGAAATGTAAAATTATTTTAGCACAATATATAGGGTACTTTTAGTTAGCTATTATGTTGTCATAAAACTGAGGACATATGAAAGTAAGCAAAAATAAAACATTTTGTACATATACATAATGTCCATTTTTAGATGTACCCGAACAACAGCAGTCTATGCAAAAAATGCTGCTTTGTCCTAATTTCACATGCAGCGTACAAGTCATGTTTCAAATAAATATTGCACTTATCTAAAAAAAAAAATCAATTAAACATGAAGGGTTAATGCAGTCATTAAAACACAAATGTTTAAACAGCCAGTTTAAAATAATTTTCCAAAGCACCAGAATTAAAAGTAAACTTTTTTCTTTTTTTATGGTAAATCTGGAATTAGCTGGATATGTTATCAGGAGAGTAGGTTAGGAGGTCATATTTCATATGATATTTGCCATTGAGACAATATCATGTTTGCTTCCTCTAATGCATTTGAGAAGATAAAGGACACAAGTATAAGAATTTTCCAGTCTCCCATTTACCTTCTAATTCACTAACCGGATAAGTCACTAGTAAATCTTGTTTAAAGTCTATAAATGGGGTAAACATGGACATTAAATGGTTTCTTTTTTGCTATGGCTTCAAAGTAACCTGACATGATGGATTATAAAACGAGGACACATTTTAATGGATTGTTTTTGTAGAAAATGCACAGATTTGTTTAAAGGACTTGCCTAATGTCATGAAATGTTTAACCTACTATTTGTTTTGTGCTGCGAATATGGAAATTGTGTAAGCAATGTATAAAAATCTAGGGTCATATTGTTTACTGACATAGTACAAAAACATTCTTTCAGTAAAAAAAATAAAATTAAAATCGGTTGTGAACTAATGCTAATGATATAGACAAGGTTATTTGTATGACAAATTTGTTTCAGGACATTCTGTGAAAATTATGTGCGTCAAATTACGACAATCTGGAACAGCAAATTTGGAGGTAATTCACTAAATTTATGAACCCCTAAACTGACAAGAACTATCTAAAAAAAAAGTTGGCAGTGTTTGAATTCCCTTTGTTGTAGAGTTTGTTCATGTACAATGACAATTTATGCTAGTTGAAAATCACTAGGCCTCATTTAAAAAAAAAAAAATTAAAAAAATGAATAGGCAAAAATAAACACACAACATATTGAAATGAGAAGGAAAGATTGTTCTGACCATTTAACGTACGGCTGCTCACTTTTTAAAGCATGGTATTACCGTGAAGTACGGAAAATTTGCACATACAGACAATAACTTTCCCTGAATTTTGCATTTGAACAACATATTCTGATCTTTGTGAATAACTTGTGTATGAATATTATTACTTTTTGAATTTCTTTGAGTCTACCCCTAGAACGGAACTGCAGAATATGTTGCCATTTTTTTTAAACCAAAAAATACTCTATACTCAATAACTTATGGAATTTGTCAATGACAATTCAATACAATTTTTTCATTCTAAACTTGCACAAAGATGCATACCAACTGGCATGTTATGTGTCTTGATTCCACTAGGACCTATTCAAAGCTTGGTGTGAATATATCAGGGTCCCTGCCAAGTACAACTAAATTAAGGGGATTATTATAGGCCTAAAACAGAATTTTGCAGGTTCTGTGTGACCTTGGCTGTGACAAACTTAACCAACTACTTTATTCACAAGTGGATATTTGAGCATGTCTGACAATTAGTGACCCCCTAATTGACCTTGGCACAGCTGTGAATTTTATGGCAATCCTTTGGACTGTTGGACTCCTTAGAAGCAAATTATATCACAATGTAATGTGCACTTGCTTGCTACTCAGATTACGAACTGAGAAGCAAAATTATCATTGCCGAGAGTGATGTTCACAATTTGCATGGTTTATAATAATATTTAAAAAGTTTCGAGCTTGAACATTTTACCCTTATGTATTAACAGTGATAGAGCAGCCCCTGTGGACATCTACTCAAAAAAAATTACTGCTCAGGGGGCGGGGCATAACTGTCATGGAGGACAGACGTGTTTCATTGAAGCTCCTCCACAATTTTGCCAACGAAAGCAACACAAGGCCCCATCAAGCTTAATTTCGGAACCACCTAGAGCCCACTCCGGCGCCTGACACTGCTGGGCCTGGTTGTAGGGGTTTGTGACCCGGTAAAAATCGTGTAACCACGCGTGTGACAACATGCGGCCTTGTGTGCACCGGGCGGGAGAGGCGGACGCTTTCCCGCTCCGAGGATACCCAGCGACTGCTACGGAGAGGCAGATGCCCCATTACCCCCCCTGGGACCGTCGGGGGTGAACACGGTCCAACACGGGAGAGCTACGCTTCGCAAAGGCGAGGGGGAGGTGAAGGCCAGCAAACAAGCGACTCACATAACTGCCGACTCACCCCTAATGGCGGAAACCTCGTGCCTCCCTCGCAAACAAGATCTCAGCACTGAGACCACGCTGCAGACCAAACTAGAGGCTATCATGGCAGCATTCTGGCTGAAGCTGGAGAAAAGGGCACTGCAACATGCCCTGCAGCAGGCAAGCAGCTCCTCACCTAGACGACGGCCCCCGCGCACACGGAAAATACCCGCGGCTCCCGCAGGGAAGAGGATCACGCGGAGAAGGCTGATCAGGCCTCATACATCGTGCCAACACAAACAAAAGCAAAGCCTGAACCCTACCTTTGCTCACCGCCGAAGACCTCCGGCACCTCTAACAACAACCACCCGAGGGACTGACCAGCCCCGCAGCATGAGACCGGAACCCAGGGGCCTGAATCACCTTACCGACCTGCATAACCGCGGGGCACGCCATCACATGCCGGATACCTGGCACTCAGCCACGCCAAAGCATCCGACATCTCTGGCGATAAGAGCCCTCGAGGACGGCGTATGGCACCCAGCTGGAATCGGATGAGCACAAGCTGCAGACTAGTCAGCCAGGCACTTCTTGCTGGACTCCACTACCATGCTCCTAAATGCAGGAACTGCTCCATATACACAATCTAACCGTAAAGTTACAGTTTAAGTGCTGCCATAATCTAATCAAAATTTAGGGCTAACGGACTCTGATCTTACCTTAAGCATGATACTGAATCGTATGCATATCTAGCCTAACATGTACACAATTTGCTATAATCCACTGCTGTCTCATAGCTTGTTAATAACATGTTAATTGTTCTGGCACTTATGCTTCTTACCATAATCTATTGATGCCCAATGTCCTAGCATGTTAACTACCTATCATTGATGTCTTATAGCTTGCTAACTTCTCATAACCTCATGTTTTAGCATGCACACTACTAACTATCGAAGTCTCATAACCTGTTAATTCCACAAGCACAGTGGCTGTAAAGTACTGCTTAGCGCAAACGTGATTTCTATTAGTCTTATTGTGTTACCGTGATATAATCTGCTGCAAGGCTAGCGACAACCACTAAAAGATTATCCATACCAATTATTTTGCTTCATAAATATGATGGTTATGCTACAGTTATTATACTATGTTGCTTAATAACTTTGCCTCGCTAAGCCTCTAGAGTGATTAACTGTAATTTAAGTTTTTTAGACGTACCCTACTCTTAAAGGACCACTCTAGGCACCCAGACCACTTCAGCTTAATGAAGTGGTCTGGGTGCCAGGTCCCTCTAGGATTAACCCTTTTTTTAATAAACATAGCAGTTTCAGAGAAACTGCTATGTTTATAATAGGGTTAATCCAGCCTCCAAATCCTTACAGTGAGAGCACGCAAGCGTCCATAGGAAAGCATTGTAAATGCTTTCCTATGAGACCGGCTGAATGCGCGCGCAGCTCTTGCCGCGCATGCGCATTCAGCCGAAAGGGAGGATCGGAGGCGGAGAGCTCCCCGCCCGGCGCTGGAATAAAGGTAAGTTTTTTACCCTTTACTCTCCATCCAGCCCGGCGGGAGGGGGTCCCTGAGGGTGGGGGCACCCTCAGGGCACTATAGTGCCAGGAAAACGAGTATGTTTTCCTGACACTATAGTGGTCCTTTAAAGCTTCAACGACAACTAACTAAGTCTACCTATTTTCTAAACGTACCATTAGTCTAACTAAACAGCAAACATACTTTTCTATAAGCTACCACAAGCCGTACTTCTAGATATAGCAGTGTCAAAGCTTAAAATGTATAGCTTCCCTAGCTAGTACCTACTTAACCACACTCTAGCGATAGTTAACCCTTGTTATATTTACTCCTCAAAAATGGGCAGTTCAGACAGGAAAGCTCACATGTTAAATGCTATGTTTACCCACTGTCTATGTTTCTCTCAACAAAATGTAAAAAAGTGTGCCGTATATTCATATGCCATGTTTGAATTGTTATGCCTGTTGCCGCTTACGACAGCTATCGTGGCTGAGTAAGCCTATTGTTATATCATGCACAACAGAAAATAAAGAATAAAAAAAAAAAAAAAAAAATTACTGCTCAGTGTGGTTTGTCTGCAGACACTTCTCAAGGGTGGCGCACAAATAAAATTGGTCAAATGATTCATCCCAGTTGCCCAAAGATATTTTGCCCAAATACGTTTCAGGAGTCTTCTTGCCTGGTCCTGAGTCATATCAAATGATGCAGCAAAGAAATGTCCGCAGACCACTGGGATAACTTGGTAAATTAACAAAGGAAGAAAAAGTACTTTATTCTGTCCTGAGAAAGCCCATGCTATTCAGTAACAAATACGTGGCAGACATTTTATATGATCGTTGCTGTTGTTTCAAAATGTCCAAAGGGACCGTGTGGTTTTGACATACTATTCAATTCCTCACCCTAACACATAGACAAATTCCTATTCAGATGAAGAAGCTCCTCAAAGATCTCTAAGTAATTCTCAACATGAAAGGGGCAATGAAGGCACCCAGAGCCAGTTATTATCAACAAGACTTCAGTGTGTATGTTTGAGATATGGGAATAAACCTTTCATGACCTAGATACTTATCAAGAATTAAGCATCTGTTTTCTGGGAATGTGTCCTGCTGTTTCTGCTTCAAAGAGAGGAAAGTCATGGAGAATATCAATACCAAGCATACACAGAAGGTGAAAAAATGCAATTCCATCCCAAAGAAATGTCCTTCTTCACAAAATGTGCGTTTTTTTGTATTAAAGCTTTGAGTTGTTGAAAACATGTTCCCTTTAGACTTTAAGTGAACCAGTGAGTCAAAGATCAAGTGGATGACATATTTACCTTCAAGTAAATATGGATGTAATCCAACACCCTGGTGGTGAAAATCTTCATGGGTGCAATTTGTTTGGTGTGTCACTGCATCGCATGTGGGGAAGCCTGCTTCATACAGGCATGCATGTGTTCTCCAAAATTCCCAGATTTTACTATTAACATGACGTAAAGTCATGATTTTATTAAAGACACGGAGGCGAGTATTATGCATAACTCTTTCTTTATTTCCTCAGCAGCAAAGATAGAGGAATATAAATATATCAAAATGAAAAACTGTATAGGTACACAGGCAACCAATCACATAACAGAGGAAGTGACTATATAAGGCCTGTGTCTCCCACAATCCCCCTCTTTCTTGCAAAAACCAAAGACCAGGTAAGAAGAACGATATCCCACTTGGCCAAAACCGGAAACAATTCGATAACTTCAAGCTAAAAGAGAGAGAAATATGGTAATAACCAAACTCCAAACTGTGGGCTTACCAAAACAGACTGTCGATTATTCATATGACAAAACTGAAATCTGAAAAATATAATAGACATAATTAATCAATATAACCATACAGAATACATGAAATTCAAATAAAAACAGACCAAATCTCAACATACCTGAATATGCCAATCGCATCTCACCCCATACCCCACACTGGGAGGGTGGGAGGGAATAATACTCGCCTCTGTGTCTTTAATAAAATCATGACTTTACGTCATGTTAATAGTAAAATCTGGGAATTTTATTAAAGACACGGAGGCTCATATTATGCAAGTTCAAAGCTGTGCTATCACCTGAGATGCGATGTGCACAATAGGTCTGAAGTAGAAATTGCGGAAGGTCGACTCTCGAGACCAATCCGCTGCTCGCATAATGTCCTCCAAACGACATCCAACTGTAGACGCTTTCGAAGCCATAGCCCCTCGAACCGAATGCGGCGTGAAGACAGAGGTGTCTATACCCGACATAGACAGGAGCCATCTTACCCAACGCGCCAGCATTGGCGTTGAAACAGGTCGGTGAGGTGCACGAAAAGAAATGAACAAGGGATGCGAATCCGATGAACGTAGAGGTTGCGTAGCTTCTAGATAGGCCTTTAGGCAATCCACTGGACAGAGTGCCGGACTCCCTGAGAATCTAGGATACACAAACGACTTAGAAGCTGATTTTGTCCTCCTGAATATGTTGAAGCTAACACCCTCCGGGGTGAAAACAATGGTGTCCCAGTCAAGGGCCCTGACGTCGGAGACCCTCTTACACGAAAGCAAACAAAGCAACATGATCAACTTGGAGGACAATTGCTTAAGGGTCAAATCTTGGTTAGGATACCATGACGACAGAAAAACTGTACCATCACGTTAACGTCCCAAAAGGCAGAGAAACGAGCCTTGGGAGGGCGAGCGAGGCGAATGCTCTTGAGAAGGCGACACACGAAAGAGTGCTTGCCTACGGGCGAACCATCCAAATCACTATGTCCAGCTGATATAGCGGAACGGAAAAGGTTGATAGTGCGATACGCCTTGCCCGAATCAAACAGAAATGTGAGGAACTCCAAAGTCATATGGAGAGGGGCAGATACGGGATCCATAGCCCGTTCCATGCACCAACCAGACCATGAGATCTATGAAGAGCGGTAGGCCGATCTCGTACCTGGAGCCCAGGCGTTATCGAGGAGCAGGCGAGTAGACTGCGAAACATTCGGGACAACCCAGGATCCCCTGAAAGGAGCCACGCCATCAGAGGTAACTGATGACCGAGTACCAGTCCGTGCGAGTTCCCATCCGGGTCCAGAAGAAGGTCCCCATCAAGCCCATCAAGCGTGGAAGCCATGGACGGGATCTCCACAGAGGTGTGATCAGCGCCAGGGAACAATTGTGACGAATCAACTTCGAGATCGTGCGAGCGATCATGTTGAACGGTGGGAAGGCATATAGGCCGCCTGGTGTCCATTCCTGGAGAAAAGCATCCGTCGCCACAGTTGCCGGATCCGGCCTCCAGCTGTAAAGTGTTCAGGCGTGAAGCGAATAGGTCCAACTCGAACCGTCCCCATAGACTGTCCAGACCTTGGAATACGGAAAACGTGCAAGCGTCAAACCCCCGAGTCTCCCGAATTGTCCAGACCTGGGATGTGTTCCGCCTGCACCGAGACATTGTTGAGAAGACAAAATTGTCAAAAGTCCTTCGCCGACAGTGCCAACATTCTGGACTTTGTTCCCTCCAGGTGATTTATGTACCGGACTGCCGACACGGTGTCCATCTTGAGGAGAACGCAGCAGTTTGCTCGGTCCGGGGTCAGGCTGCGGATCGCGAAGGCCCCCGCCAGAAGTTCCAGATAATTGATGTGTAAGGACTCTATGTCGGACCATCTGCCTCCCGTGGAAACGTCTCCACAACGAGCACCCCAGCCGTGTAAGCGGGCATCGGATCCGATTACGATATCCGGGATCGAACCGAAGATGGCTCTTCCGTTCCAGGCCTCCATGTGGGCCAACCACCACACTATCTCGTCTCTGGATTCCTCGTCCAGTCGTATCCGGGATTCGTAAGAATGACCTGAACGGAGGTGTGAACCTTTGAGCCGTTGGAGGGCACGGTAGTGTAGCGGGCCCGGAAATATCGCCTGAATAGAAGCCGCCAGAAGACCGATAATCCTTGCCAGTTGTCTTACGGACATATCCGGCACCCGAAGAGCCCTTTGGATCTCCTATTGAATGGTCTTCATCTTGAAGTCCGGCAAGTACAGGAGCTGCCTGATGGGAACCACTTGGAAACCCAGGAACTCTATCGACTGTGAAGGGGTCATGACCGACTTGTCCCAGTTGACCAGAAAACCCAAGTTCTGGAGAAGGTTGATTGTCCAATCCAAGTGTAACAGTAAGGAGTCCCTGGACCGGGACATGATCAAAATGTCGTCCAGGTAAGTAATCACAGGGCGGACCCCGCCTCCCTTCTTTGGCACCAGGAAAAGATTGCTCGTGAAGCCTGGAGAGGCCAACGGCATCTCCTCTATGGCACCTTTCGTGAACATCTCTTCCACCTCTGCGGAAATCATTTCGTCTTGATCCAGCGGGAGGGACAACTCTCTGGGGATGGACAGGCATAGAAACGAACTCCGGGTGATAACCCTTCACACATTGCAGAGCCCAAGCGTCTGAAGTTATCTCTGACCACCCTCGATAAAACAAAGGCTAGCCTCCCTGCCACCCGTACATGATCGAGAGGGGAAAAAAGGGGTACTCGCCATAAGGACGTCTGCCCGAAGTGGCACCGCGGGGGTATCTGGAGCCCCAGGATCTCCCTCTGGCCGGGAAGAAGGGAGGTGTCCTTGTATCCTGAAATCCTCGGGAAGGAAAGAAGGAACCTCTGGTGGCTCGAAACGAGCCTCGGAAGCCGCGGCCGGGTGGACAGTTCCTGCTGCGCCCGGCCCCTCCGAAAACCTTGGGTGCGAACATGCGCTTCATGTTTGCCTGGGCCTTGTCTATGGCCGCTAAAGGTCTTCACATAGGAACCTAGGTCTTTAACAAAGGAGGTTCCGAATAATAAACCCTCTTCAGAGGGGTCAGGTTCCGCCACCGACATGGCAGCCAACTTGGGGTCGCTCTTTAAGGAGAATCGCCTTACGCCTTTCCGAAGACATGGCGGTATTTGCGTTCCCCAAAAGGCAGATCGCCCTCTGGACCCATCCAATGGCCACATCTACATCCAAAACGGAATCCCCCGCTCTAGCGGCATCTAGCAGTTCATACAATTTTGACAGGGGGCCCAGGGTATCTAATATTTTATCTTGGCATCCCTTGAGGGAAAAATCAAACCCCTTTTTGGGCTTCCAGCCTGACTTGTTCAGGAACTGGGCAATATGGGTATCAATATCCGGAGTCTTACAGGCCGAGGCCGGGAGAGAGGGCCTAGGGCATTCGGCACGTAGCTTGTTGCGACCCTCCTGGGAGAGGGGGGTACGCAGGCGTTTAGCCACATATTGGGCAATATGGTCCGGAGGGACCCATTCTGCTGACCGTGGGTGGCGAAGGTCGTCAGGGTCGAACAGGGGGTTGCCCTGGGGGTCGAAAAGTGCCTTACTGTCCCCAGTGGGGATCTTAGCCTGACCAAGGGTAATGGCAGAGGAACCAGAAGGGGTAACACCCGTAATGGGTAATTCCTCGCATGACTCGCCCTCATCGTAGGAGTCATACTCCATAGCATCAGAGTCACGTTCCACACTCCGGTCGCTATCCGACTCATCCTCTAGGGCCTTAGCCCGTTTCCACAGTCTAGCCTTTTTAGCCCGGCCAGGGGCTCTTTTGCGCGTGTGGTGCGCGCTGTCTGTGACCACATCCAGTGTGTCAGTCATGGCAGGTAAAACCTGCATCGAGGAGTGGGAATCAACGTGCTTAGATTTAGCCTTCACCTTATGGGCACCAGGCACAGTCTGGGCAGGGACCCCACACCCAGGGGGGTAGGAGTAGCTAGTGAGGACATAAGCATAGAATGCAGGGACTGAGAGAAGGAGGAAGAAACAGCACCCATAGCTGAAGCAAAGGCCTTTTGCTATGAAGAAGCCATAGTGGCATCCAGCAGGGCCTGAAATTCATGGGGGACCATAGCTCCCTCAGTGTTATCAGCATTAAAATCATCAGAGGTGCCTTCAGGCCCATCATCCCTATCCTGCATGGTGGCAAAAATAATAGGGAAATATATGTAAAGGCTAGAGAATATATAAAAAAGGCTAGAGAAATATATGTGCAAATATATCTTACAGATTACAACTATAGTAGACTAGGGAATGTACAGAAGGGTTGAGTAACCCACAATAAAGTACAAGGGAAAGGGAAAACATGCTCGCTGGTGCACTCAGGGGACCCAGAGACCGGGAGACAAACCGCACGGTAGCAGAGTGAGCGACCGATCATAGCTAGACGGACCGCCCAAAATGGCCGCCGCACGTGCAACAGAACGATCGCGGACTGACTCCCGGCGGGGGAAGGGGCGCGTGCACCTTACCCGCACGGGCAGCCCGCGATCGAGGAGAAACAGCAGAGCAGAAAAACACAGCCGCGGCAGATGAAACAGCCGCGGCCGGGAAAACAGTACAGGGTCCCGCGCGGCACCCGCAGGGGGTAGGGAGAGCGCAGGGGAAAACCAAAGAGCCGAGAGAGAAACCCGGGGCACAGGACAGGGGATAGCCCGAGCACACCAGCGGAAGGTTGCACAGATAAAGGCAACCAGAAACAAATAACCATAAGCAATAATAGCAGGCAATAACAACAAACCATAAACATTAAATCATGAAAAGAAATCCAAGAGCAAGAGCAAAATACTTAGCTGTCTGAGGTAAGCAGCAAAGAAAGAGGGGGATTGTGGGAGACACAGGCCTTATATAGTCACTTCCTCTGTTATGTGATTGGTTGCCTGTGTACCTATACAGTTTTTTCTTTCATTTTGATATATTTATATTCCTCTATCTTTGCTGCTGAGGAAATAAAGAAAGTTATGCATAATATGAGCCTCCGTGTCTTTAATAAAATTGTAATCTATATCTACGTTATCACTAATTACTCTATAAGTTTACATTTATGAGCTCTGCTTAGCAGTTTTGATTTTGATTTTTTATTTTTATCTTTTTAACTATTAAGTATAGTCCAGTGATTAGATAGAATACTCACTGCAGCCCAATCCGCTACTGTGAAATTGGTAAGTGTAATTATTGTATTACTATACATTCTATTTACATATTTTATAAACATTCCACTCAAGTTGCAAGAAAAATCCAAATCCATGTAAAATGATGGCAGGTAGCATCCAGACAATAAGTATATACAACGGTATATCTAGGCATTACAACTTTGGAATGTGTTTCTAAAACTGTAATCAGTACCAAACCACAACTATGTCCCAGAGATAAATGAAGAGAAAGAAAAGAGAAAACTTATCCCCTCCATTCAAACAGATTCAGAGGGGCAATATCAACATATTGTAGTTGAACTGAGGGCAACAAAGAGGACACTGAGATTGTCAGCAATAGAAAGTATTTCATCCTGAGGCTACAACACACATGGGACACAATATGTAAAAGAAGCCCAGAAAATATAAATGAGGTGAGGGGAAAATGGAAAATCCATGGAAGAAATAAATTAAACTAAAGTAAGCAAGTCTTAAAAGTTCAACTAGAAAGGCATAGTGACAGTGAATGACTACCTAGCAAAACACCTAAACATCACAAAGGAGGAGCATACTGGTCCAATTCAAAGTTGAACTGATGATGAACTCAAGTGGTTAGACTTTGGCTAGAAGAACCATGGTGATTCAGGGTCATGTGTATTACCCTGAATCACAACGGTTCTTCTAGCCATATGATATGCTACGGGTAGGGGAAACTGGTGAGGAGCATGGTGAGCAGCACAGGCCCTGTAGGAAAGTATGTTTATCTTGTATCTGTCAGATGAATTATGGAAACATTTTGTTGGGTCAAAAGGGATTTTTGAATTTCTCATCAGTTCAGTATGTTCTGGAACAAAAGGAGTTGGATTGCCAGATGGAGTGAATGCCATCAAATAATTGTATCATTGACAAATCTGGAAAGAAAGTGAGAGAATGATGACTGAATATATAGGAAGTGTTTCCACTGCTTGAAAACTGATGCATTGGCCTAACTGCTCTGAAACTATCAAGTATCAAGCCTTGTGAATAATGCCTTTGGAAACTGAAACATTTAGTCAAACTAGATGAGTTTGGACTGCTAAGGCATGAAGAGAGACGTAAGTAGTTTGTGAAGAAGATGTAGGAGCCTCGCCATATCCACCTCTCTCTACTAGACCTCCTTTGACCACATTCTTGAAACGCAGTTTGTCTTCCACAATACCCAGATATGAGTCTGCATGAATATTTCAGTCTGTGGAGACTGATGATCCCCCACATATCATCTAAGAATGGAAACACCATTGGACACAATGGAATCCTATGATCTTGTATGCGAGAGATTACATTTTTTTTTAGCAAATTACATTTAATGGCTTGCAGCAAGACTTCATCCAAAGTAAATGGCTGTGACACTTAATTGTATATTGAGATGTTTGCAAGGTACCTTATTTGGTAGGCTGTAAGGAGACCTCATTTACAGTAACAGGTGGTGACAATGGACCATGCACACTTCGTCCAGTTTATTTAAGGATGTATTCTCTCTACCTTGGCCACCAATTTGGGAAATTGGTCATAGCGTTGCCTAGTAGACACGCTTTGCGTGCTGACGACAGATGTAATTTTTGCACAGAATTGACATTAGGCATAAGTCACGTGTGCTGTGGGTGTTATGAGCTCTCGGAATAAAATTCATATATCTCTGTATGTGCAGTGTTTGAAAACAGAAACACTTGCACATACAGACTCCTGCCACCATGACCTTTTCTAAAAGCAGAAGTGGTCATGGTGGTTGGAGCCATTTCATTTTAGTGCATAAACGAGCAATACATCCCATTGTACAGCGCTACAGAATCTGATGGTGCTATATAAATAATAAAATAATAATACAGAGCAAACAATTTGGAGTAAAATGTCTTAAAGTGCCTCTGCCGCTATAGTCTTTATGAAATACTAATGCTGAATGCATAAGAATTTCACTAAAATTCCAACACAATCCAAATATTCCATAAGACAAAGTGGGGACTACTTTGTATTTCGAACAAGCTTCAGATTGACAAAAGTACTGCCAGAGCTCTGCCTTTTGTGGGATGGCTGTGAGATCCAGGTATCGTCTTGCTCATCACAAAATGGGATGTATGATCTTCCATAGATCTCACATTAATGAGAGCACAGCACTGAAGAGGATCTCCAACTGAAGATGGTGGTGGATACTAGGGAAAATCCAGATGAGTAAAACCTAAGTTTGACTGCATTGCTACTGGATTCTAATCAGAGACATCACATTCAGGAATCTTTTTGCAAAATATGCAAAGACCCACAAATTTGACAGATCTTCTTTAATGTCAGACAATGAAATATCAGATAAGCTGGTTTAAAAGAACACTATAGTCACCTAAATTACTTTAGCTAAATAAAGCAGCTCAATTCACTGCCATTTAGGAGTTAAATCACTTTGTTTCTGTTTATGCAGCCCTAGCCACACCTCCCCTGGCTATGATTGACAGAGCCTGCATAAAAAAAAAACTGGTTTCTCTTTCAAACAGATGTAATTTACCTTAAATAATTGTATCTCAATATCTAAATTGAACTTTAATCACATACAGGGGGCTCTTGCAGGGTCTAGCAAGCTATTAACATAGCAGGGGATACGAAATTCTTAATTAAACAGAACTTGCAATAAAGAAAGCCTAAATAGGGCTCTCTTTACAGGAAGTGTTTATGGAAGGCTGTGCAAGTCACATGCAGGGAGGTGTGACTAGGGTTCATAAACAAAGGGATTTAACTCCTAAATGGCAGAGGATTGAGCAGTAAGGGCTGCAGGGGCATGTTCTATACACCAGAACTGCTTCATTAAGCTAAAGTTGTTCAGGTGACTATAGTGTCCCTTTAACACTCAGCTCGAAAACGTCAAATGGAAGAAAATATGTAAATTAAAAAAGTAGAATGCTGAGTAACAAAAAAATAAAGGTCCTTAGTGCTCTGCTATAGATTCAAGTGGTTTATTCAGCCATCAAAATAAGAAGGCAACGTTTCAACACATAGGTGTTATTTTCAACAGAATGATACAGCCACACTTATATTGGGTATGAGAATGATGAACTAAGCTTGAGTTGCCATGTTTATAAATAGTTGGATGGCTTCCAGTTTTGCTATTCTGGATGCAATTTCAAAATTCCATTGTCTATTAATCTTATAGTTAATTAATGTCCTTTAAATTATAAGCCTTCCTAATTATGTATTTGTATTCCTGCACATTCCAAGTATAAACCTTCCTATCTAAAATACATATACTCTGTCTATATGTCAATACATATGATAAGGACACACCATGATCCTATCTAAAGTTCACAATTAGAGTGCAGTGTTCTACATTAAACGCACTTTGTAAGCTCAAACGTGCTTACAATTTAGAGGAGGATCATGAGCATTTTTTTTTTTACATTTATTTTGTTTTAAATATGACATACCATTTGAAACAAGAACATTCATTTAATGGCCTAAAATAAACATGATACATGATTATGAGATTGAAGAGTTAGTAACAATATCGGTAACAGGATATCCTTCCTCCGTAAGATTTCACATTTTAGAAGACATAAAGCAGACACGAAATACAGATGGTTTGCAGACATCCATGTTTATTAGCTGATCGGCAGTTATTTTGGCAATTAACAAAACCATATAATTTTGATCCCTCGCCGGTGAAAAGGGGGTGCGTTTTTTTTTTGTCATTTGTGAAATAAAGTGGTTTCGATAAATAATGGCACAAGTTTTTTTTATTATTTTTAATCTTTCTATATCACATGTGATTCTGACAGATTTGTAAAAGGACAACTTTTAAGAGCTTCTCTACCTGGGGCAAGTTTTTTTTTTTTTTTACATCTTGGCCATTGCTATATGAGGATGCTGTACAACAAGAAATACCTGGAAACATTAAATTACATTTAATTATCTCCCTTGTTGTGCATGCATATGTACTTGGCGATGGATTGCACAACCGGTATGAATATAGTTTTAACTGGTTAGATATATATATATTTATATTTTGTGGCTGGAGGGCATTTAGGATGCTGACAGCATCATGTCTTAGCCAAAATTCTTGTTACCACTTGATTAAGGGAACAGATAGTTATTTTACCCGACAACTCTCTGGCTTTGACCTGATGACTCTAGGTTCTTGAGTAACAATTAAAGAGGTAGGACAGGACCTTTCATTCCCTGCTGACGGGAGAATAGGGAGAACGCCAGGGACCTCTGCCAGTTGTCATATATGAATATTTTAATAGAATATATGTTTTTTTAAACATATGTCCATCACAAAAAAAAAAAATGATGGGTACATGTGGAATATTGCATGCAGCATTTGTTGATGGACGAATGATGCACACATATCTGTCTGCACCCACTGTATGACACATCTTCATATAATTATATATTAATTGTATATAAAAAAATTCCTGCAGGGACAGGCTATACACACCAGAACAACTGCATTAAACTGTAGTTGTTCTGGTGACCATACTGTACTGCCGGACACCATTGAACTAAAGTGGGATGGTGGTACAGGATCTTTTGAGACTTTTTGGGGCCTGAGTATACTTATGGTGGTACAGGATCTTTTGAGACTTTTTGGGGCCTGAGTATACTTATACTCAGGCCCCAAAAAGTCTCAAAAGATCCTGTACCACCATCCCGCTTTAGTTCAATGGTGTCCGGCAGTACAGTATGGTCACCAGAACAACTACAGTTTAATGCAGTTGTTCTGGTGTGTATAGCCTGTCCCTGCAGGAAATTTTTAATGTAAACACTTCCTTTTCACTGCCTGTCAGCATCTCCATGCTCTCTATGAAGGCACTGAATGTTCCCCATAGAGATGCACTGATTCAATGCACTGAGATGCTCATTGGGGCGGCACTGCGATTTGTGGCACATGCGCAATAGCATCCCAACGCTTTCCGATATTCCTATCATCTCAGCCAGTGGATGTTGCGTGTGCAAAAAAGTTAAAGGAACACTATAGTCACCTAAATTACTTTAGCTAAATAAAGCAGTTTTAGTGTATAGATCATTCCCCTGCTATTTCACTGCTCAATTCACTGTCATTTAGGAGTTAAATCACTTTGTTTCTCTTTATGCAGCCCTAGCCACACCTCCCCTGGCTATGATTGACAGAGCCTGCATGAAAAAAAAAAAAACTGGTTTCACTTTCAAACAGATGTAATTTACCTTAAATTATTGTATCTCAATCTCTAAATTGAACTTTAATCACATACAGGAGGCTCTTGCAGAGCCTAGCAAGCTATTAACAGAGCAGGGGATAAGAAAATCTTAATTAAACAGAACTTGCAATAAAGAAAGCCTAAATAGGGCTCTCTTTACAGGAAGTGTTTATGGAAGGCTGTGCAAGTCACGTGCAGGGAGGTGTGACTAGGGTTCATAAACAAAAGGATTTAACTCCTAAATAGCAGAGGATTGAGCAGTGAGGCTGCAGGGGCATGTTATATACACCAAAACTGCTTCATTAAGCTAAAGTTGTTCAGGTGACTATAGTGTCCCTTTAAAGTTGTATTCCTATTTAAGGTGGTAAAGGGGGCCGGTAACTTAATTTTTTTTTTAACACTATAGGTTCATGAATACGTGTTTGTCTGATGTCTGATATATATCTTACATATCTGGTGGGTCAATCATTTACATACAAGTCAAATAACACAAAAGAAAAACTGTTTTGATAGCATGCTATGCGTGCTGATGATGGACATTTTGTATGCACATACAAGCTCCTTGCACCATGACTACTTAAAAAACCCTGTTATAGGTATTAGGGTTAGGCTAAGATTGTAATCGTGTTTGAACAGGGTCTTCTTCGCCTCTTGTCTGTCATTATTTGTTTATGTCATTTTCTTACAGTTAAATATCCCTGTTTTATAATTGTAAAAAGATATTAATGGTGCTAAATAGATTCTATAACAATAGTAATGCAGGCATTTTCAGGTATTAGTGCTCTGCTATAGATTCAGGTGGTTTATTCAGCCATCAAAATAAAAGGGCAACGTTTCAACACATAGGCGTTATTTTCAACAGAATGATACAGCCACACTTATATTGTGTATGAGAATGATGAACTAAGCTTGAGTTGCCATGTTTATAAATAGTTGGATGGTTTCCAGATTTGCTATTCTGGATGCAATTTCAAAATTCCATTGTCTATTAATCTTATAGTTAATGTCATTATTTGTTTATGTCATTTTCTTACAATTAAATATCCCTGTTTTATAATTGTAAAAAGATATTAATGATGCTAAATAGATTCTATAACAATAGTATTGCAGGCATTTTCAGGTATCAGGGCCGAACTGGCCCACCGGGATACCGGGAAATTTCCTGGTGGGCCACAGCACCTGGGGCCGGATAGACAGCCTTAATTATCAAGCTCCTGTCATTTAATCATTTTCCCCTTGGACTGTGTCAGCCTGTCTCAGCTCGAAAACGTATCAAATGGAAGAAAAGATGTAAATTAAAAAAGTAGAATGCTGAGTAACAAAAACTCGCGAAAACAAAAAAAAAAAAGGTCCTTAGTGCTCTGCTATAGATTCAAGTGGTTTATTCAGCCATCAAAATAAAAGGGCAACGTTTCAACACATAGGTCCGAGGGGAGTAAAAGAGGGAGGAGCTGGGGGCTGGTGCCGCCGCAATTAGGTTGCTGGTGGCCAGAGAGAGACCTGTCAGTCTCCCTTTACAATTTACAGCATTTGCGGCCAGGGCCGTCTTTAATATTGATTGGACCCTGGGCAAGCATCTGCTTGGGCCCCCTGGGCATGCAATCACTCCCTCCACCCCAACCTAGAGGCAAAACTAATGTAGAGAGTGCCTTGGTGCAAAAACAATATTCAGGCCTGCCCTGTAGCACAAGAGTAAAGAAAAGATAGATCCCCATCTGTCATACAACTCCTGCGATGCTATGCCAGCTGGGGATCTACCATCCTTGCAGGGTTGTATTTTTTAGCAGTGTTTGTGCAATTGAATGTCAGCATGTTATTGTATAGAGTGTATGTGTGCATGTAGGGGGTATTTGTATGTACTGTTACCATTGGAATGCAGTGGTGTACTTGTGTGTAGTGTTTGCGTTTGAATGCAGGGGGGTGTTTTGATGTAGTGTTGTGTTTTAAATGCATATGTACATTTGTGTGTAGTATTGGTGTTTCAGCAAACTGGTGTGCTTTTATGTAATGTTTGTGTTTGCAGGGGTCTGTTTGCATGTTGTGTGATTTCTATAACACATTTACATATACACATTAACACGCAGATACACACATAAGCACACTGACACATGCTCACACCTTGACACATACTGGCACATACACACACACACTCAGATACACACCCTTTGACAAACAGATACAAGCACTTAGATACACACACACACACACACACACACTGACACATCCACACACAGAGATACACACACACACACACACACACACAGGTATGTACACACACACACTCAGATACACACATACATAAAGGTATAAATGCAGGGGTGTATATGTGTACAGTGCTAGAGATGGAATATAGGAGTGTATTTGTGTTGGCATTAAAATGCTGGGATGTATGCATTACCACACACTCAGATGCACACTTACACACACACTGGCACATACATACACACACACACACAAACACACAAGTACACATACACAGGTATACATACACACAGAAACACTGACACACAGACAAACACAGCCAGATACACACACTGACACAAACACAGCCAGATACACACAAGGACATAAACACAGCCAGATACACACAAGGACATAAACACAGCCAGATACACACAAGGACATAAACACAGCCAGATACACACACACACAAACACACACACACACATATGTGTACATTTACATATTTTAATCTCTGCCTTCTAGCAGCTCTTAGACAGCAACTCCCAGCAACCTTGGCCAATATAATGTCTCAACTCTGTTCTTACATACCCTGGTCCAGAATTTGGCAAAAGTGACATTTGGAAATGGTGTACAGCCTTTGATAACACTTGATGCAATAATATGTTAAAATAAATACTTTTTACATTTATATTTAATAGGGAACTGCCAGGTTCTTCTAGGATTTGTAACATGTACTTATTCCCTGTGTGTTACATTACAAACACCAACACTTGAATAAAAGTGATATCATAAATTAGCATAACAAAAAAAAACAAAAAATATTTAGCCACTCTCCTGTCTCCTTACCTTTTGGGTACAGAAAGGTGGCTTCCCTGGGGTCCAGTGGGAGCTTGCTGGCCCAGGCTGATGGGAGTCTGCCATCAGCTTTCTCAGTCCCTCTCCCCCACAATGCTTGCGTCCTCCATGTGGTGTGTGCCCCCTCCCCAGCGGCACTGAGGAGGAAGTGATCTGTTCTTACTGGGAGATTCTGACCTTACTTCCTCCCAGCATGCCACGGAGAAGAAAATGAATCACAGGGCAGTGTGTGAGGGGGGCTAGCTGTGAGTATGTATTCAGCCACCCCCATATTACAGGGGCCAGGGCCAGAGCAGTATTAAAGGGCTGTGGCCCCTGATTACCTCAGGTGCTGCAGGGGGCCCATGGGGCAGCTGCCTTAGGGCCCTCAGGAGTAACTGGGCCCGGGGCAGCTGCCCCTTTTGCCCCTCCTTAAAGACGGCCCTGTTTGCGGCCGCATATCCCACCCCCACATGGAAGCTCCACCTTCTCAATAGAAGCTCCTCCTCCCTGAGCTTGCAGTGAGCATATGTGTGTCAGTAAGTTTTTCTGTGGGAAACAGGTGTGTGTCAATGAGCTTTTCTTTAGTGAACATGTTTGTGTCATTGAGCTTTTCTGTAGGGAGCATGCGTGTGTCAACAAGCTTTTCTGTAGGTAGCATGTGTGTGTCAGTGAGCTTTTCTGTATGGATCATGTGTGTGTCAGTAAGCTTTTCTATATGGAGGATGTGTGTATCAGTAAACTTGTCTGTAGTGAGCATTTGTATGACAGTGAGCTTGTCTGTAGTGAGCTTGTGTGTGTCAGTGAACTTGTCTGTAGGAAGCATGTGTGTATCAGTGAGTTTTTCTGTAGTGAGCATGGGGGTGTGTGACAGTAAGCTTGGCTGTAGTAAGCTTTTGCGTGTCAGAGTTTGTCTGTACTACATTTGTGTGTATACAAATAAGCTTGTTTGTGTGTGTCAGTGAGATTGTTTGTTTATGAGGCTGTGTATCAATGAGCTTGTGTGTGTCAGTGAGATTGTCTGTGAGATTGTCTGTGTCTGCATGTGAGTATACTTACTGTATAATTAAATGTTTTACTTTGAAAGGACCAATATTTTATATTAAAAAAATAAATATATATCTGGGGTGGCAAAACATAGCCTTACATATAACATGTGACAATATATGGTGCAATGATTTGTGGGGCTGGCATAGATTTTTTTTCCAGGGCTCCTTTGTATGCCCAGTCCGGCCCTGCCAGGTATACATAACTTTCTATGAATTCATCGCTAACTTCTTCTCTACAATATGTCTCTCTCCTTTTTTTTGCTGAATCTTTTAATCCCATTTAAATTATGTAAAGAAACACAGCTGGATCGGGGCTCATAGAGGCATCCAACTACTTCTGTCAACACCTGAGTTTAATTGTGAAACACATAAATCTTTCAAACAGGGCAGGACACTTTGCAGTTGTTGACAGTGTGATGAAGCATAAACATGAATGGAACAAATACCAAAATATCTTGCAAACTAAAGAGCAATAATCCTCTTCCCCTTCACAATTGTTCCGGGTAAATAATTCACAGCAGGTACAAAGAAAACAAAAATGAAGCGGCAATAGTGTAGACTGCTACCTTAAATGGCAAAATATATATATAACTATGTGGAAACTCACTCACATATTTAGGAGCCTAATACAGCTTGCTCAATCTTGTATGCAGCCGTGCTTTTAGGGTAGAACCACACAATCCTTTCAGGTATCTCTCCCCGAATCTCAAGAAAACACAGGACACAAAGAAAAAACAATTGTGTAGTATAATATTCCACAGAGGGTGAATAATGGTAGAATGCTCACATTTTAGAGAGCCTAATTATACCTGGTGTTAAGAATAAGGTGACACCTCCCATACATAAGATGTAGCCATCTGGAACTCAGGATGGATGTATCCAGACTAGGACTGTGCTAGTAAAATATTTACTAGAAATAACATACCCTAAAATAAAAGGTTTTTAAAAATGCACTGCATAAAAAGTCAGGTATAAGCCTCTTGCCAAGATACGCTTTACATAAAAGCTTTCTCAGAGTCCTCCTGTTCCAGATAATCATCTTTTAAATTCACATGCCGATTTACTTACGTGGTACGGAAATTACTTGTCACTACCTTGCGTCATGTCACTTCCAAACCAGAGCTGAAGCGCTCTCACCGTCATCGTCGCTCCTCCAGTCAAAATAACTCATAGAAAACAACCAAAAAAATGTAAAATTATTTTCTCACCCCTCCTGGAGTGGTATATGTATTTCTCATTCTCGGGTCCTCTATTAGAGAGTCCGAGGGTTCTTAAATTTTTTTTAAACCTTTTAGACGCCTAGTGTATATGGAACAAAGATGCAACACTTACGTATATAAAGGTGGTTCCAGGCACAAGTTAATTTGGAAACAACTCAATAAATAACAATGTTCCAGAGAAGGTACAGCAAACATTCTTTGAGAATCAGATTGCCAAAATATATGAAACTATTTCAGTACTTCGAAAGTTATACATACTTTACAGGCTTGTTGGAGGGGAAAGGGGAAAAGGCTGGATAATAATCTCATAATCAGGAGTTAATAGTCCTATAGATTAAAAAAAATTATATTCAAGTAGCTCGATTTCATATTTTCATACACAACTGATGGTCTTGGTCCTCTGTGCCATTATATAACTCATTATGCTCTGTCTTAGAGGAAAATTGTGCTGCATTCTAAGTACCTTGTGCAGGACCTCTCATTAATATGCCTCTATATAAATGCCGATAATAATAATATTAGATTTCTGGCTTACTCAGCCTTTCAACCTTATGTAACTGGCAAAATGAGTACCATTAAAGAGATACTCTGGGTACCATAACCACACCATAACTACTTCATCTGACGCTCTCAACCTATAATTATTTATAAAGCACCAACAAATTCCTCAGTGCTGTACAATCGGTGGACCATGACAAGTATCTGTAACAAGACGAGTTAGATGCACAGGAACAAAGGGTGTAGAGGTCCATGCTCAAATGAGCTTACATGCTAGAGGGAGTGGGTAAAGATTTTGAGGTAAGGGTTATCAATGAGATTAAGTTGTTTTAGTGCCTGGACTATCATTTTAAATCTGATATCCAGTTTGAGATAAAAAGTATTATTCAAAAATGTGCAACAACTAAAACTGTCAAGGAACCTGCAAGGCCAACGTTGTTCCCATGTTTGATTTACAAAACCTATAACATATAATCGTCAAACAGCTCTACAGATTTTACAGTAATATATGTGTTTTTGTGTGGATAATATGCAAATAACAGGGTAAATGACAAACACACGGATGTGATATTGCATGCCTTTTCTTATATCTAGATTTTTTAAACTCCTGCTGCCATTCTTAGTTTTAACCAGTATCAGACCAAAAGGGGAAAGGGGTTTGGGGGGAGGGTTGAAGCATGTCTGTAAAATGAACCACTTCCCTCTGCACTTTAAAGGAAACATATTCATTTGACGAGGAACCACATACCACATTCTTAGTGACAACTCAAATTACAGCTAAGGCAAGATCAAGGGAGATTACAGAATACTGATTCTTAACCTTTCTTGACAAGGGCCCAAATTACGTACATGACATTTGCTTGGCGACCCATTCTTCTTCTGTTATTATTTTGTGACAAAGTTAATTTTCTGAAAACATCTTAGGTTCCTCCAAGTGATATATAAGAGTCTCTTTTGCATTGGGTAAAGCAGTGCTGCTACACTAACCGGTTAAACGAGGACAGTTTTCTAGCGCAAGGTCAATGATGTACCTGTTCAAACCAGTGGGGCATACTATAACCACTGTTATAGCGTTTATAACATAGGGAATGCTATTAAAGGACATCATAAATGATGAGGAATAAGAATCTAATGGAACTTCGCTAAGACGGCAAATGGAGCACATACCCATAACAAAGCAATGGTAACACGGACTATGCCTGTGTTCCATAATTCTAGATGCATTTTTAAAAACATTTAAAGATGCATTTTTAATCACCCTGTCACTCTCTTGTAAAAGAGAAATAATTAATATAGCAGTAACAAATCCAAAAATGCAGCTGTTTAGGGATTTAACTGTAACATACATCTTAATTACAGATATGAGCCATACACGTTCCCTTTCGCACTTTCATTTACTTTCGTTACCCCTGGAAATGTGTTAAAAGTGGGGACATTATTGTAATATACTGAATATAAAAATAACCAGTCACTAACAAAACTTAAATTTTATGGCATTTGGCATGTTTTTTCATGCTCAATTTTATATATAAAAAGTAAATAAAAAAACTATTATATATATATATATATATTATTTTTTTTTTCCAGCACTCTGTATTTCCCACATTTATTTTTATTAAATACACAGCGAATCTCAATTCTGTATAACCAGGACAGCAACCACATGCTGAGAGTTTTGCAGGTAGGTTTCTACCAACCTTTGGTTTGTTTGTGTAGGAATCAAAGACAGAGTTCTCTATCACCCAAAAGGGACCTTTAACTCTAATGTCTTTTTGGATTTTACAGTCTTTCATTAGTTGGATGCTTGCTGCTGGGAAATAGCACTACATTACAAAATCCACTTCCCTGCGTTTTAACACCTACACACAAGAAACTACAGTACACACAAATACACCACTGCATTAAAACATCAGCTATATACAGAAATACACAAACATTCACACACATATGCCAGGCTGGCCCCTTCAGTGGACGGATTTGCCCATAATAAGTGTCGCCAATGACGCAAGTTGTGTCATTCCTCCCAATTTTGAGAGGTATAAACAAATCAAACTGCAACAATGAAATCCACTGAAAATAACAGGAATGTGTTTTACATACTGTGATGCACAGAGGAATTTTAACAGACAATGTAGGGAATTGAGCAAAATTGTATTTTACTTTTGCAAAGTCAGTGTTTAGGGAACAGGCCATCCAGGGTAAAGTAAGAATTAATTGTACAGTTCAAGGAACATTAAGAGTTAAAAGATCGCAAACTAGTAGCAGAAGATCTGTTTCGCTGCCAAATCTCTAGAGAAACTTCCAAAAATGCACAAAAACCATGAAAAGAATGTCCAGCCTTAGAGCTGCTGTCAGTGTAATTCTTTCAGTCAGGACTAGCATTCTAGATTACCATGGGGAGAAAAAGGTCAAAGACGAGAGACCTAAAACATTAGGTGTAAAAAAAAAAATTCTGGTAGCAACCTTAAGTGCCGTTCTGGGTGAATGATACTATTTTCTTGTTACGAAAAAAAATGTTGAGTAAAATTTGAGCAAGTGAGAAAGCAATGTTTTAATAAAGGAGTTATAGAGGCATGGATTAGTCTCCAAGGAGATGAGATTTTTAAAAATGATATAGGACTCACAAGGATCTTTTTATATTGCATATTACATGAGTGTAGATCCTTTGACTATAAAACAAATACAAAAAAAAAAATTAGTCTGCATTGTTAGAATGTAATTATTTTTTTGCTGTTGGTAATTGTTATTAAAAATAATTTGCGGGGGGCGGAGCCTGGCAGAGAACCGGAGCGGACACGCTTTTTCCGAGCTCCGCAATAATCCACGAGTTTTATGGGTGATATCGGACAAAAAAACGGTCTACAAACCCTACCTACCACAGAGCAACCAACATGGGTCGCAAAAATAAGAAGCCGAGAGCCGATAAAGACTTTCCAAGTCGGGACATTGGGGAAACTGTTCCGCAATAAGCAGAAGGCCGCGTGGGACAAGATGGCGGCCCTCGGAGAGGGATCCTCATGTTCCTCAGAGGAATACTCCGCTGACCCAGAAGAAGGGGCTACAGCGATTCTCAATGCGGGCCCCAGGCACAAGACGCTGGATGACAAGGAGCAGGTTACTGCATCTATGCTGAGGGCGATGCTTGCAGAGCTGCGCGCCAATATCGCAGGTGACATGGCCCGCTTCCAAAAGGCGGTAGAGACCGCGACAACTAAAATCGCCCAACTAGAGGCAGCGCATAGCACCCACGACTCAAGACTATCAGCAATGGAGAAGAGAGTGGGAGAGCTAGAAGCACTACACGCCACTACCACAGGCAGATTAGACACTCTTGAAGACGTAAGGAGACGGTACAATCTCAAACTCCGGGGTGTGCCAGAATCGGTGGGGATCTCGGACTTACCTCACTTTCTCCGAAGATTCCTTGCGGCCCACATGCCGCCCAAACAAGCAAAAGCGGTCAAACTCGATGGTATGTTCCGTATTCCTATACCAAAGGGTGCACCTCCTTCTACAACTCCGGACATTATCGTTCGCTTCCAGTCACTGCAGGACAGGGCCCTGCTCCTCGCAGCAGTAAGGGGGAAGAATCCAATCCTGTTTGAGGAAGCCACACTGCAGATTTTCCCAGACCTCACCAGGAACACGCTGGCCTGGCGCCGCACACTGCGCCCCCTCCTACAGATCATGCGGGCAAAAGACATTGCTTACCGCTGGGGGATGCCGAGGACCCTCCTATACCAGGTACAGGGAGAATCGTACCGGGTGAACACCCTGCAAGAACTCGAAGACCACCTGGGCAGGCTTGGTTGTTTCTCCCCGAACACTGCTTCTGGGTCTGGACTGGCTCGTATTGACCCGGCTAGAGTCCAGGAGTTCGTGCCCCGCACCGCACGGGCCTCCCCAAAACCTGGACCTAAGACCTGACCGCACACTCTGAGACCGTCCCTACAACACTCAGCTGGAGTTTGACAGCTCCTCACTATATCGGGACTTCCCTAATGATACCTAATGATACCACCGAAATGGACTCTATCGTTGCCTTATAGTAGTGTTTTTTTTTCTTTTTTTTTCTTTTTGCTTCTTTTATTTTTCATCTCGTATACTTTGCTCCATATACACACTCACATCAGCAAAGACACATAGTCACATATCGGGGAGGACCCCCTCAACACCCTATGAAGGTCCTTAACCAGTTCAGAGAACTGAACTAACCTGCCCCTAACACTCTGACGCTCTGACACTCTGTCATATGCATGACACATAATCAAACGACCCACACCCCCCCCCCCTCACTTGTATCGCCCTACAGGGTCACTGGAATGCCCCTAATCCTGCCCCGGCAGAAGAGAGAGGGAGAACCCATACATGGTGACACCTCCTGGTTCTTATACTGGTTCACCATACCACCACTGTAATGCCTTTCAAACACTTCCTTTCTTTTTTTTTTTTTTTTAAACTGTGCCATGACCATAATGTCACATATATGTACCATTGTTTGATTAAGAAGCTTACGTACGCCGTTGTGGCACTGTACGATACCTTGTTATTACTTGCGCAACCAAAATAAAGAATTAAAAAAAATAATAATAATTTGCATGACAAGCCTGTTTAATAACAGATGCCCTTCAAGCAATCCATACTGGAAGGATTAGTCTGCTTTTTAAAACATTTTTATTTTTTATCCTTTCTTGCTTTATATCTTACTACACAGTTATTTACTATGCTACAAATTATATGGAATAAAAATTAAAATAGCAAAATTTACGCTAAAATAGTCAAGCTGAGTTGGAATTTTTTTCCAGATCAGCTATATTGACCTCAATTTTGCTATACAGGTTTTATTCGGGACAATTAAGAATTTAATGAATAACCCTGTGAGACTTTAAAAAGGCTCACAAATCGATAAGTACTCCTGAAAAAAAAAAAAACTCTGCCTTTCATGACCATTGCGTATTAGTTACGTTAATTGACATTTTTAGACTTTAATTATTTTGCAGCCAGAGGCACCAACAGGCCCATCCTTAATTGCTGATCTACTTAGAAAAGGGCTTCACAGGCAGAAAAGCAGAGGATTAGAAGACAGAGGACCAGTTTTTGACAGTAAACAAGGAGATGATGGGTCAAACAGTCATTGTCTCCTGACCTAATGGAAGCTGCTTGGAATTCCAATCCATCAGCTCACAGGGCCATGTTATAAACAACATAGGATACTATTACTCCTGTAAATGTATAGCTAGATAGCTACAGGCAGCGTATGAGCACCTGACTGTGCTCCGATCCCGTGCTAACATTCCCAGACAGCCAGTTGCATTCTCTGATTGTGTGTTCTGCTAATAAAATCATTGCGGCTCCAGCAAAACCGCAGGGACCTTAAAAGCAGGAAGTCCTCTCAAGACTTACTGGGTGCAGCTGCATAGGCCCACAACTACAGCATCCAGAAACACTTTTTAGCTACTTGCTTTGTCCTAGAGAGTTCATGTACTAAAGCAGAGATGGCATGTGTGCCACAACAGTCAAGCAGAGGCCTCTTTGCTGGCATATGAATCAAAGGTTTGCCACGCTACCTTACTCTGGGGCATTGCACTACTGTAAGGTGGCACATGCAGCCATTTTAGGGCACCCAGGCAGGGTGGTGCAAGGGGGTACGGTAACAGGGGAATGCAAGGGGGCACAAGGTGGTGCGGTGCAAGGGGCAGCTAATGTTAAATTTAAAAACTGATGCAGACCATATTAATAACTCGCTTGTGGTTTCAGCACTCACCAAGGGAGTAGTAAGCACACTCTCAGAGATTCCAAACTTGTGTTCAGACTTCCTAACTGGTCATCACACCAGAAGGAAAAATTTATATGGTCTGCTCCATAACTTAAACAAACACGCCACATATCACACACAGCCTGACCATAATGTTTAATTGCAGTGCTGGCACCTTGAGAGAACTAAGTTAGTATCCTGCTAAAATTTGGGCACGCTGGCTCAAAAAGGTTCGCCATCACTACACTTAAGTAAGACGTATTCTTTCCAGTACACAACGTAAGGCGTATTCCTATATTATCCTATAATCATCGATCTTAACCTTGGTCTTAGTCTACTGGATGGAACAAGCATCTCATACTAGTCAGGCTACTACCCACAGTATATTGTATATGGCAGCAATGGAGGTCCATGTGGCACTGGGACGGTGCTAAAGAATGTGTCACATAACTAGTGATAGTATTTATTACATTTTAAGCACATAGTTGATCACCGTTTTCTGTGTAACAGAGTCAGGGTGCCTAATACCCAACTTTAGCTGTGGACCTGAACCTGCTACAGCGTCCATCCCTTCTCCTGCCACCAAAGACTTCCAGGACCTACCACAGATATCTGTGCCTCAGTGCTACTCAAATACCAGTAGTAGTGTCTCACAGACAGTTATCACCAGTATAGTACCTCTGGTACATGAGGTATGTACTTCATTATGTATTACACCTAATTCTATGTAGAAGCTGCAACTAACTGAAATAACTCTCTAGTAGGAATGAATTGATGTCCTAACATTACACTAGTCATTTTTTTAGGTGCAATACAGTTTTCCAATAGTTGGTGGGAAGGTAAATCCATTACGTGTCTGTTTCTAAATACTATGTAAAGCCAAATAGAATCCCCTGAGTCTTCTGAAGAATTTACATCCCTTTGCCATCATCAGTCTCAGCAAAGGGATGTTTTTGTACGTAATCTCATTTGTAAATAGTGTACCAATGGAATCTATTCCTGTGTAAGCAAATGGTTCCTGTAAGGCCGTTACTGACCTGTGAAGAGTCAGAACTTACTGAGGTTATCAGCTGCTATATCACTTGATACAGTGGGTTTTTTTTTTTTTTTACTTTGTTCCTTATCTTGAATCAAAAGATCTCAAGTGTGTTCGGTGCTTCTTGTGTTTGTGACGGTCTAAGACTAAATTGAAATATCCTGGACTTACTGTGAGGATTATGACCATTTATTCCATAAAGCAAATTGTCCCAGCAAATATATGTCCCAGGACCTAAACCTATGCAGAGAGCGTTTCAGCAGTGCTCTGTGCATGGCCTGCTTGAGGGGGTAGGCCGTCAGTAAGCGTGGCTACCCTCTTTTGCTGGAGAACCCATTTTGACATTTTGCATGCCTAATTCCCGTTGTGGGACCAACTTAAGGGATAAACCAATGTAAAACGGTTCAACCCCTTAATATAAGACAGTGCCCAGACTCCTGCTCCCACAACAATCTCAATAGTTGAAGCTGTTACAGGGGTGGGAGTGTTCTTTTGGGTGAGTAATAATATTAACTGTTTTCCTTTAAGGGGTAAATTACAACCTATAGTAATTATCAAGACGTTAACAGCTAACGGTGTTGAAGCTACCACCATTCTGACACTTTTCTACAACACTTTTACCATTAACAGTTCTGTAAAGGAGCCAATACCTTAAATTAAACAGTTCTGCTCATTCTATTTCAATTATTTTGGAGCAGAGAGTTAATTACACATTACCAGAACCAAAGGACACTTTGCATATTCAACACATAAAGGGACTTGATAGAACACAGAAAACACTTTTTTAACAATTAAACGAACACTATAGTCACCAAAACAACTTTAGCTTAATTAAGTCGTTTTGGTGAATAGAGCATACCTCTGCAGTCTCACTGCTCAATTCTCTGCAATTTAAGAGTTAAATCCCTTTGTTTATGAACCCTAGTCACACCTCCCTGCATGTGACTTGCACAGCCTTCCTAAACACTTCCTGTAAAGAGTCATCTAATGTGTATCCTTCCTTTATTACAAATTCTGTTTAATTTAGATTTTCTTATCTCCTGTTCTGTTAATAGCTTGCTAGACCCTACAAGAGCATCCTATATGTGATTAAAGTTCAATTTACAGAGCAAGAGATACAATCTTTTACGGTAAGTTACATCTGATTGAAAGTGAAACCATTTTTTTTTTCATGCAGGTTGTGTCAGTCAGAGCTGGGAGAGGTGTGGCAAGGGCTGCATAAACAGAAACAAACTGTTTAACCCATAAATGGCAATGAATTGAGCAGTGAAAATTCAGAGGCATAATCCATAAACTAAAACTGCTTCATTAAGCTAAATTTGTTTTGGTGACTATAGTGTCCCTTTAAATGGTTACTTCAAGCAACGTAACTACTACAGCCCACAGTAGTTATCATGCCAGGAGTACCCTAACCCTGTATTCCGGTAATGGGACTACCTTTCTGTAGTAGTTTGCATTCTTACCTGGTCCCACTCTTGGCGAGTGACAACAACAGGCTTCGGTAAAGCTTCAGCAACTGGAAGTCGAGACCCACCTGCCATTCCTTTGCACAGAATTGTAATAATTGTCTGTGAGCTGTCACCTGACGCTCTCAGCTCACAGACAATTATTGCAATTCTGTGCAAAGGAATATGCACAGAATTGATATTAGTCAGCCCGTAATGGCTAATGATGCCCCAATGATGCTGGTATTTCAAAGTGAAACATTACACATACTGATTTGGTGCACCATGACCACCTCAAAACACTGAAGTGGTTACGGTGCTTTGGATAGCTCTATAACCAGTACCCTGATACATTTCCAAGTATCTGTAGATGAACACAACTACCATCGCGAACACTTTCCCTGAAGTGATGACATGACAATGAAACCAAACTTATACCAACAACTCCTTGTTAAATTAAAGTACAAAACTCGGTAACAACAAAATAACAGCAAAAGCGATAACACAACAAACACACGTGACTGGGTAAAGAAACACCCATATCAATGTCTATTTGGAACACAACAACTTAATGACACACATGTCACCTATTATCATTACCACTGCACTAATAAAAGGGGTCAAACAGGCAGGCCAGATTATTCCAAGATGAATCCATGTTGTTTGTTATTAACCTCATGAACTTGGAGTATCGATCTAGAGATCACATCATTAACAACGGTGACTGGAGTTAAACAAGTTTTAAATGAACACTATAGTGTTAGGAATACCAACTTGTATTCCTGAAGCCATAGTGCCTTAGTTAGATTAATGTTAGGTTGTCCAACACCTCTCACTTTTTTTTTTTAGTATAAAACGGATAAAAAGGTACTACTACTTTATATAAAAGACAGGGCCTTTGCACCCAAACCACTTCATAGAGTGGTCCTTTAACGTCAATCGCAATTTCTAGCTATGACTGTATGACCACCAGAAACCGATTCCAAGATTAGATTGTGATTGCGTTTAAAACATTCACACTATGCCAGACTAAAGATGGAAAACCTTATTGATCGGTTACTGTCTATGTATAGTCATTGTACAGCGCTGCGGAATCTGTTGGCTCTTTATAAATAATAAGAAGAATATGTATTGTGACATATCCCTTAAGCAAGGTAAAAAAGCAGATTTGTTCACAAACATTATCTTATCTTTACACATGCGTTTATGGAACGCGTTGGGTGGTCAGAGGGAAGCCCAGACACCAATTAACACATCTATGTTCTATAATTAAATGCTTGGCTTGGCTTTCTTACATTGGTGTTACATATATAGTAATGACAACATGTGAGCTGACATTGTGGTGTAAATAGCACATGAATTGTTTAATTAACCCTTACTACTCAAGATGGCCCAATATAACGTTTAAGGACACTTGTAAGCTTTTTAAGGACAGAACAGATGTTCTTTTTCATGATTTCCTTCAGCCTTAATTAAAAGGCTCTTGTAAGGGTAGGGACAAAGACTTTGAAGTGGGATTGCCCAAATTAAGCATATGATAAAGTTCCTCCTGTTAAACAGACAGTTAAGCGCATATTAATAGTAGGCAGTGTTGGTATACATATTGTTTTGTAAGCTTGTAAATCAGTAACATTATAAGAAAAAAATTGTTTAGTATAATAATAATAATAATAATAATAATAATATAATACAGTAGTTCTACTCACATCCTAGGGCCTCAATGTATTTAGATCATCCACTAACAAATGGTGGCAGAAGCATGTGCTAATCTTCATTTTCTTACACTGGATCATAGTTACTACTGCTTAAAGGGACACTATAGTCACCTGAACAACTTTAGCTTAATGAAGCAGTTTTGGTGTATGGAACATGCCCCTGCAGCCTCACTGCTCAATCCTCTGCCATTTAGGAGTTAAATCCCTTTCGTTTATGAACCCTAGTCACACCTCCCTGCATGTGACTTGCACAGCCTTCCATAAACACTTCCTGTAAAGAGAGCCATATTTAGGCTTTCTTTATTGCAAGTTCTGTTTAATTAAGATTTTCTTATCCCGTGCTATGTTAATAGCTTGATAGACCCTGCAAGAGCCTCCTGTATGTGATTCAGTTCAATTTACAGAGAAAGAGATACAATTATTTAAGGTAAATTACATCTGTTTAAAAGTGAAACCAGTTGTTTTTTTCATGCAGGCTCTGTCAATCATAGCCAGGGGAGGTGTGGCTAGGGCTGCATAAACAGAAACAAAGTGATTTAACTCCTAAATGACAGTGAATTGAGCAGTGAAATTGCAGGGGAATGATCTATACACTAAAACTGCTTTATTTAGCTAAAGTAATTTAGGTGACTATAGTGTTCCTTTAATTAGACCCATCTACAATTCACAAGGCACTCTTAAAGTACAACTCCAAGCAGCATAAACACTACAGCCCACTGCAGTACTTATGGTGCCCTGGCACCCATCCAGAGTAATTTGCTAAACATTTAAGACAGAAATATCTGAACTAAGCAGGGCTGTGAGGGGCTGCTTTTATTGGCTGAGAGTGTCAGCTAAAAGCTCTCAGCCCTGTACCGAGCATTCCTTAGCTCAAGGGAGACATTGGCTTCTCTTGCAGGGCATCCAGGGGATCCAGGTAAATTGTCAGATCATTCTTAAATGGTTTGACAAATTACACTGGGCCAGTGCCAGGGCACTCTTGGATCCATAAACACTACAAGCGGGCTTAACAGGGCAACTGTGTGTGGAGGGTGGTGAGCTGAGAACTGACAGTTTTGTTTATGTGCACAAAAACTTTAGTTGTTATCATTATTATTATTTAAAAAGGGCCAACAAATTCTGCAGCGCTGTTCAATGGATTATGTCAGAGAGATTGTAGATCATGGCCATCAATTTGCCTTAGAAGTGAATTAGACACTAGTGTATATACAGAAAAGCCCAGACCAAGCCTAACACTACACTGGGCTTTAAAGATTAAATGATCACCATAGTGTCAGGAAAACAAAGCGGTTTTCCTGACACTATAGTGCCCTAAGGGAGCCCCCACCCTCAGGGTCTTCCTCCCGTGGCGCTAAAGGGGTTAAAACCCCTGCAGCAGCTTACCTTTATCCAGTGCCGGGCTCCCTCGGCGCTGGTGACCTCTCCTCCCCCGCCGACATCCGCTCCCGAGTGGAGCGGAATAAGCATGCGCGGCAAGTGCCGCGCGTGCATTCAAACTGTCTATAGGAAAGCATTCCTCAATGCTTTCCTATGGACGTTCTGCACGTTAGATGCGAATTTCGCATCCAGCTTCGCAGATGTGCCTCTAGCGGCTGTCAGGAAGACAGCCACTAGAGGTTGGATTAACCCTGCTCTGTAAACTTTCTCTCAAACCGCTATGTTTACATGTGAAGGGTTAAAACCTGAGGGACCTGGCACCCAGACCACTTAATTGAGCTGAAGTGGTCTTGGTGACTATACTATCCCTTTAAGGAGCATCGAAAGCCCTTTTAAAGGGACACTATAGGCAATGGGACACAATGTTTTCATTGCAGGGTTTAAATTCCTCTAGTGCATTTTGTTGCGCATGCACATTAGCCTCCCAATTGACTGAGATCATCGATCTTGATAATCACAGCCAAGGAGTCAGAGACCAGCTCTGCGAGGGAGAAAAGATAAATAAAATACCAATTTTGCTCCCTGCAGTTCAGGAGCAGTCACCTAAATGGTCAACAGGGCACTATAGTGTTTGGATTACACATTGTTCCTAGTACAATACAAGCTTACAAAACAATATGTATGCGCTTAACTGTCTGTTTAACAGGAGGAACTTTATCATATGCTTAAACTACTTTGAAATAGGTCTCATTATGATTTAAAAAATGCAACTCTACAAGTCAATAGTGTAAAGCTTAAAACCAAAATAGTCGTAGGAGGAAACATCACAAACCAGTTCAACCAAGCGAATCCTACCTGCATTCAATTCAATGTTTATTTTCAATATTACAAAAGTAACGATGGAATAACTTACAAAGAGGAATGCCAAACCCACCCCATTCAGCCATCCCTGGTGTGCAATTCTAAAAGAATGTAAAGTGAGAACTGTTCATTGTTGTTTTAACCCATTTAAACAAAGGGCATAATCAGGCACAGGGCTTAACTAAACAAGTAATAATGGTTGCTAATGATCTGTTGGAAAAAGACACATGGGGTATTTTATACCTTTCAAACTAAGAAAAGTACACACAGTGTAGGAACATGAATGACTGATGGGCAACAAGATGCTGGTAATGCCTTGGTTTTATTGAGGAAATCTTTGGAATGTTAACCCTTTTGTACAGACTGCTAAGGTGTTAACCCTTTGAGGTTCTGAAGTGTCATGTCAAGCAATTTATCCAGTAACAAAGATATATATGAAGTTTGTAGCAACCTACCCATTGTTGATAATCCATCTATACCGTCAACTGGTAGAAACGTTTATTAAAATCTTTTTTGGGGATAAGACTACATTTTTTTTTTTTTACAAATGCTGGAACATTTTCACCTGCATTGCAAAATATGGTGACATTTTAGAAGTGATCTCCATACGCAATTCACACCTATAAATGTATCTTATTTTTATATACTAGTAAAATTCTTTATCGGGAAGAATACATTAATGTTTGTTATATACGTTTTTTTATGTGTACAAAAATGGCTGTCTGCCAGTAAGCAGTGTTACTTTACAATGCTTATATATATATATATGCCGATGACTTGAAATCTGGATCTGGACCCAAAACGGAGTCCTGGTTCTATTTTAGAGCATTCCTATTGGCTGAAACAAGCACATCATATTTGTCATCTCTCAGACAGCTGCCCACATTACATTGTGCCACTATGCTAGCCAGCCACATCATTGATCACACCACTGTGACCGTGATAACAGCATCATGAGTGTGATTTGCAAAATGTATTGAGGTATCCTTTATAGCACACTTAAAACAAATATTACAGAACCAGTTTGACAGCTAAAGACAGCTAAACACATATATATATACAGAGTGTCCCAAAATGATGTTTGCACTTTTTGAATGTTTTTAACTTAAACATAAATAACAGGAAGCATGATTTTTTTTATGTCATATACCTTAAAGTTAAAGGTGTTCAAATTGGCAGCGTTACATCGCCATAGAACAGATTGACAAACATACAAACAGTCCAAGCAGGTTACCTTTGATGGGTTCTTTGATATTTAACTTTCAAATAATGTAAACATTATTTTTGGAGAAAGAAAGAGAGAGAGAGTGTACACATGTATATATCTTTATGAGAGATACAAATCACTGTTACTGAATAAATAAGATATGTAAAAAAACACGTACTGTAATACCATACACGCAGTATTAGTTTTGACCACAATCCCTATGATCCTCACAGACTGGCTGAGGGTAACCATAACGTTATCCTAACTGTAGCTGGAGGTCTACCTGTTGCCCAAGTATGCACCGAATAATCAGAATGGTGGATTATGAATTGGTAGGCAACCTTTGGCACTCCAGATGTTGTGGAACTACATCTCCCCTGATGCTTTGCCAGCATGGTGGCTTTTCAGAGCATTCTGGGAGATTTAGTCCACTACATCTGGAGTGCAGAACGTTGCACCTATTATACATTGTATGGCGTCAGTGTATATTATGTTATCTGCTCTCAATTCACTTACCTGCCCAGCTCCTTCCCCACCAGCCGGTAGTTATCAGAGAATGGATCTGTCCTGAGCAGGGTCTTTGTATGGGTGATAAGGGTGCTTGTATCCATTGGTCCAATTTATGTCGTCCTAAATCCAATTCTATTTTTTTAAGTGGATTTACACAATCTGGATTTTAAGATAAATGACGTCTAAGAAGCATGCATTCTCTAAGAAAAAAAAATGCAAATGTCCTCAAAAGTGTCCAAATTGTAAATGGTTAAAATGAGTTTACATTGGAAGATATATAGTTTTTCCAATGTAACATGATGGAAAACACAAAAATCTTGCAGATCTTGATTTAAGGTCCTTGTGATCAGTTCAAAAACCTATGCAACGTCCTCTCAGTGGGTTAGCAAAATAAAGTAGAATTAGAATGCAGCAGACAAAATAAACCAGGTTTAGAATGCAGGGGATTTCCTGTGATATACTGGCCAGGTTCTGCAGTAAGCAGTGAGTCCTTCACCTCAGATCCCCAGCAGCTGGAGTCTAAAGCGTGTGTGTCTGGAACTGCAAAGGAACTCTGTGAAATAAGAGATCCGATCGCGCACATCTGCACAGACTGGCTGGGCTGAGCTACCTCCCAGACACGAGGCTGGCTGGCAGAAACCAATCAGTCAGCGCAGCGCAGCGCCTCCTACTGGATGCTATGAGAACGCTAGACGGAAGGTGCTGTCTCATAATAAAAAACTGCACGTTGGAGGTTTCTAAGCACAATTAGTTCACTGCAGCAGTCTGAGTTGCTTATCCACTAAATGGTAACTTGAAAAACAGATTTGGTAATATCAGCACTTTTATTTCCCAAGTTGTGCATTTGTTAGTTTCAGTTTTCAGTTCACTACAATATAAACACTTAAAGGACCACTAATATCACCTCAATGAAGTGGTCTGGGTGCAATGACACTGTAGTTTTATCCCTATTTTAACCCTAGAAACTGTGGTATTTTTATTGCAGGGTTAAACACCCCTCTAGTGGCTGTCTTCCTGTCAGCCATTAAAAGAGCTTTCTCTACAATGTCATGACAAGTCATGGTCAAATCTCAGTCGTGTGAGTGCAGTGCATAGGAAAGCATTGAGAATCTACTCCAAACAGGTTTGAATTCCTAGTGCTGTAATGTTTCTTTAAAAGATTACTCCATGCATCATGACCACTTTAATATTTAGAAGTTGTTATGGTACAATGAGTCCGTATGTGCATGGTTTCAGTATTATATGCTGCACGTACTGATATAGACGTTTGATCTAGCTGCCAGAGGGGTAATCCCACCTACAGCATTTGTGATCCATTCAGTCCGGAACTCTGCTCAAGCTTGACGAATAAGAATTTTGTGCACAAAATATGTCCTTTGCAACCACATATAGTATGCTGGAAACGGGCATATAGAGTTCCCAATGCAGATACTGTCTGTTCCTCCGTCCTGTCTCTGTTCCTACTGCTGTCCCTCCCTCTTGCACAGCCCAGAGCGAGTTCAACTGCCGCAAAGGTCCTTTAGGTCCAATGATACATTTTCACCTGTGTATCTCGTAACCCATCTTTTGAATTTCTTAATCCCTTTAGTGTTTCATATCCACTCTTAGGCACCCAGATCACTTCAGCTCAGGTCCCTTAACCATGAAAAGCTAATTATTACAGTTTTTAAGAACTGCAATAATTAGCTTGGTGGGTTTACTCTACCTCTAGTGGCTGTCTGCTAGACAGCCACTAGAGAAATTTCTGGGCCGCTAGGCAACTTTTGGTCGCCTAACTGACACTGGACGTCCTCACGCTATGCATGGGGACGTCCACGTCACCCTAAACCCCATAGGAAAGCACTGTATAATGCTTTCCTATGGGGAAATCCTAATGCGAGCACGGCTATTGACACGCAGGTGCATTAGGACTTTGTTTTCCAGGCACTATGATTTCCATTTAAATGTCTTACCCTTTTTGCCTGTGTGTGTGTTAAACCACTTTTAGTGTATGATATCCCCCCTTTAGTGTATCTTACACATCATTGTGTATCTCTTACTTTCCCACCAGTTCCTTTCTGTGTCACTGTGCTTTATTGTGGGGGGTAGGGGCGGTATTGTGGGAGATGGGGACAGTAATGTGGGGGATAGGGACAGTATTGTAGAGTGATAGGGTTAGCATCATGGGGAAAAAGGGACTTAGGAGCAGTAATGTTCGGGATAAGGGGAGTTTTTTGGGGGATAGGCAGGGCCGGCGCTACCTGTTAAGCGGACTGGGCAGCCGCCTAGGGCGCCCCTTGGGAAGGGGCGCTGCCAGGAGCGCCGGCGCCCCTTATGCTGCAGCCGCCCGAGCGCTCTATAGAGAGCCTCAGGCGGCTGCTGCTTTGCCCGGGCTGGTGCGTCCATGAAGGCTCTCAGGAGGGAAGCACTGTAGCGTGGAAACAAAAGCTCCCTGTACCCGCGGACCATACAGGGCTCGACCACGCTACAACAGAGGTAGGAGAGGGGGGAGAAAGAAATTGACAGGGGGGGGAGAGAGAAATTGACAGGGGGGGGGAGAGAAAAATTGACGGGGGGGGAGAGAAAGAAAGTGACAGGGGGGGAGAGAAAAATTGACAGGGAGGAGGGGGGGAGAAATTGACAGGGGGAGAAAGAAATTGACAGGGAGGGGGGGAGAAATAAATTGACAGGGAGGAGGGGGGGAGAAAGAAATTGATGGGGGGGAGAAAGAAATTGAGAGGGGGGGAAGAAATTGACAGGGGGGAGAGAAAGAAATTGACAGGGAGGGGAATTGACGAGGGAGGGGGAATGAGAATGGGGAGGGGGAGGGGAGAAGAGAGTGGGGAGGGGGAGGGGAGAAGAGAGTGACAACGGGGGGAGAAGAGAGTGACAAGAGAGGGGGGAGAAGAGAGGGACAAGGGGGAGAAGAGAGTGACAAGAAAGGGGGGAGAGATTGACATCCATCACACACACAAGCAATGCAACCCTTACACGCAATGCATCCCTTACACACACAGAAACACACAATGCATTCCTTACACACACTCAATGCACCCCTTACACGCACTCAATGCACCCCTTACAGACGCACACACTGCATCCTGTACATACACAGAAACACACCTTGCAGCCCTTACACATACAAACACAGATTTACACAATGCATTCCTTACACACATATCAGGACATCCCCTACACACTCCACCCCCTGTGAACAAACTCATTGGTGAAACATGAAGGTGGACCCTGGGACCCAGACCTTGAGCTGTGTAAAGGGCCCCCAAAAATGGAGCTGCTTCCTGTTCTCCTAGAACAGTGATGGCGAACCTATGGCACGCGTGCCACAGGTGGCACGCCGAGCCCTCTCTGTGGGCATGCGGCCACAGGTCCGCCATCACTGCAGAATAGGCGCCTGCCTGCCCGAAATGGCAGGCGCCTATTCTGCTTCCGGGTCGGGAGGCAGGGGGAGGGATCTGTGTAGCAGCTCCCCTGTCCTCCCGTGCGATGCTGTGTGGAGCGTTGCCGAGCGTTACCATGGCAACGCTCCACACTGCATCGCGCGGGAGGACAGGGGGAGCTGCTACACAGATCCCTCCCCCTGCAGTACTTACCACCACCGGACCACAAGGGATGGCTTTGTCCCCCACCCATCTCACACTTCATTGAAGGTAAGAAGGAGGGGGGTGGGATACTAACACATCACCCCTACCCCCCCAGAAGTACCCTTACCCCCCCCAGCACCACCCCACCCCCCCAGCACCACCCCTACCCAGCACAGCACCACCCCTACCCCCCACAGCACCACCCATACCCCCCACAGCACCACCCCACCCCCCCAGCAGCACCCCACCCCCCAGCACCACCCCTACCCACCACAGCACCACCCCTACCCCCCACAGCACCACCCCACCCCCCCAGCAGCACCCTACCCCCCCAGCACCACCCCTATCCACCACAGCACCACCCCTACCCCCCACAGCACCACCCCACGCTCCCAGCAGCACCCTACCCCCAAGCACCACCCCTACCCACCACAGCACCCCCCACCCCCCCAGCAGCACCCTACCCCCACAGCACCACCCCACCCCCCAGCAGCACCCCTACCCCCAGAAGTACCCCTACCCCCCCAGAAAAAACCCTACCCCCCCAGCAGTACCCCTACTCCCCCACAACAGTACCCCTACCCCCCCACACACAGTACCCCTACCCCCCACACACAGTACCCCTACCCCCCACACACAGTACCCCTACCCCCACACACAGTACCCCTATGTCAGGATCGGGACAGGGATCCAACACGCAGAGTACGAACAGGAGAGGAGTACGTATACCGGACCTTAGAATGGCCGGACTAACGTAAGGAGAAAGCAAAGAATGGTCAGAGACAAGCCGAGGTCGAGGGACCGAGAGAACAGGTAAGCGAGAGACAAGCCGAGGTCAAAGGACACGAGAGGTAAACAGGAACGATAGTACAAGCCGAGTCAAAACCAAATAGAACAATAGACATAAGAGCACTGAGGAACCAGACAAGCTAGAACCACGACAGGGCAATGAACCATTACACACATCCCTCTTTTATACCCTGGTTCTCTAATTGATGACTCCGCCCTTGCCGAGCCCTGATTCGTTGTTCCGAACTAGATTGACAGGTCGGGATGTGATTGCAGTCATGACGTCGGCTCCTGAGCGTCGTGTCATAAAAGGAAGCGGGGCTATCGCGGCCGGCGTGGGAATGACTAAGAGAGCTGTGAGGATTGGATGAATCAGCCCCCCTGAGAGAACGGCCGTCGGGAAGTCTGACCTCCTCCGAGGTAGAGACTTCAGGTACCCTGACACCCTACCCACACACAGCACCACTACCCCCCTCACAGCACCCCTACCCCCCCCACAGCACCCCTACCCTCCACACACAGTATCCCTACCCCCCACACAGTACCCCTTACCCCCCACAGCACAGCACCCCTCTCACACACATACAGCACCCCTACCCCACACACAGCACAGCACCCGTCCCACACACACAGCACCCCTCTCACACACACACAGCACCCCCCCAAACACACACACAGCACCCCCCTAAACACACAGCACCCCCCCACACACCCAGCACCCCCCACACACACCCAGCACCCCCCCACACACACACCCAGCACCCCCACACACACACACAGCACCCCCCCACACACACACAGCACCCCCCACACACAGCACCCCCCCACACACACAGCACCCCCCCACACACACACATCACCCCCACACACACATACACACAGCACGCCCCCCCACACACAGCACCCCCCACACACTCAGCAGCCACCCACACACACACACACCCCCAAACAGCACCCCCCCACACACACAGCACCCCACACACACAGCACCCCCCACACACACACAGCACCCCACACACACACAGCACCCCACACACACACAGCACCCCTCATTTACACATACAACACCCACCCCCCACACACACGCACCCTCCCCCACACACGCACCCCCCCACACACACGCACCCCCCACACACACGCACCCCCCCCACACACACGCACACCGACCAACACACATGCACACCCCCCCACACACATGCACCCCCCACACACACACATGCACCCCCCACACACACACGCACCCCCCCCACACACACACCCCCCCCCACCCACACACACGCAATTGCCGTGTTGGCACTTTAAGGGAAAAAAAGTTGGCATGTATTGCGGTTTGGGCACTCGGGCTCAAAAAGGTTCGCCATCACTGTCCTAGAACATTGATTTTTGTGACCACAGTTACAAACAGCCTCCAGAGATCCTGTTCTACACCAGACCAGTGGATCCAGACTGCAGCTAGAGCCCATCATCATCCTCATCTGGTTGTAAGTAGGCAATCTAGTATATTATTCGTGGCTCTAATCTCTAATTTACCTCACATTAAAGAAACACTATAGTCCCCAGAACCACTGCAGCTTAACCCCTTAAGGACCAAACTTCTGGAATAAAATGGAATCATGACATGTCACACATGTCATGTGTCCTTAAGGGGTTAATGTAGTGGTTCTGGTGTCTATAGCCTGTCCCTGCAGGCCTTTTAATGTAAACACGGCGGCACTGCAGCACTGGCGTTAGTTAACATGGCAGATCATATGGGTGGGGCATTGTGATGTCACATTGGGGGGGGCGGCAAACTTAACTTATGCCTAGGGCGGCAAAAATCCTTGTACCGGCCCTGGGGATAGGGGCAGTATTTGTGGGTGGGCTGGGGCAGTATTGTATGAGGGATGTAGGGGCAGTATTGTGGGGGAGTGGGGCTTAGACACTCACACACACACTGTTTGTTTGTTTTTTAAATCCACCCAGTCTCCTTACCTTTAAGAGAACTGGAGTGGATCCATAGCCAGGGGTCCAGTTGGCTGCCACAGCGCTCCTCTGAGGGATCTCCAATCCATTTCAGCACTGCATGTACAGCTCCCTGTAGTGGTGCCTGGGTTGGAGTAACATCACATTCCAGCTCCAGGGACCTCTACAGGGCTGGCGAGGGAGCTGTACAGGCAGTGCTGAAATTTATCTGAGCTCCCTCGCTCGTCCCCCTCCCCTTAAAAATCACTTGGTGCCAGGTAGCCATGGTACAGACACTCGGCCATGCTACATAAAGTGACCAGCATGAGACCGACCCCGACCTTCCCCAAAAGGCACATGGCGCGTCTGGGTCCAAAATTGCAGCTTATATTGATGGCTGTTCTGTTTACTTGGAGGAGTTGTCATTTGGCACAGAGAATACGGACCTTCCTGCTCACCGACAACCCCAGCCGGTCCCACAGAGCGCAGATCTCAGGAGCTGTTAGCAGATCTCAATGAAAAGCATCCTAGCCAATGTGGCCTCACTCTGCACTTAACTTACAGATTTTATCAGCCAACTGGGTTCTATGGAAGCCTCATCTGTAAGCCAAAACCAGAAAATTACTTCACTTGAAAATGTTGTTCAAGCATTACAGCAACAACAGTACACATGAGCGACGATTCACAACCCTAAAAGATATGAGGCGCTACAATTATTTGAAGATTAGGGGAACATCAGCTGCAGAGCTTCCACATTTCCTGAGGCGTATGCTTGTGGCCTTACTGTCACCTAAATAGGCCATGTTCGTCATGTTTGACTATTACCAAGCCACCAAAGGTCCCAGATGCGAGAGCCTTGGTGGTGTCCTTTCAAACCAGAAGAGACAAATCGGCAGTCCAGGCCACCCTCAAGGGGACATCTCCTTGTGATTTTGAGAATATGGAGCTTACCTTTTATGCGGATCTCTCCACCCCTTTACAATGCTACTTGGAGATCATGGTATCTGCTATAGATGGCTCCTATCCTGATCTCTTATGGTCCTGCAAAGGGGACTCTTCATATCCAGTTCAAGGTTTACGAGGAGCGGTGGCATTGCTGGAGACCCTTGCCTCCCACTGGACTCTCTGTGGCAGACTGGGCCAGGACAGGATACCAGAAACTGTCTATAGATGGGATCCAGAGAATACCACTCCATTTATTCCTCAACTGGCCTATTCAGACGCCTTTGCTGTGGCTACTACCTGAATCTACACATTAATTAGCCAAGAATGTTTGATATGTTAAGATTGTAGATAGTTTTTTTTAATTCCATACGCTTAATATTTTTGTTTTATTTAAATGTGCTGTGTACCCTGTTTTCAGACAGTTCAGTGCAATGGCCTACACCCGTCCGCCCCCAGATCCACTTATGCATGGATAGTATGCCCTTGAGGCGAAATTTTCTTATGTCTTTATAAATCTAAATTCCCTTTTTTGGTCCATGACAAGCAGGAGGCCTGTGGTTAAGTTTCTCTTTCTGGATTTTCCCACTTAATTTTAATATCCCCAGTATGCGGACTCTCAAGTCTATGACACATTAGATGTGTCTTTCTTTATTTTATATTCCAAGCTATAGTGTGCCAACTCTAGCCTTATATAATTATTTTAACCGCCAGCAGCTGGCATGTCAATATTAATAATTGTATAGCTTCATCATACATACAAAAATCCTCAGTGGAATTGTTTCTACTGTATATTGTGTCCTATTATTAATTGTTTACCTAATGCTGCATAACTCAAATGTCAGTATTTGTACTTCAAACACTTCTCACACCAGTGAGTTGGGTGTAAATACAAGAATAACAATTTGAAAAAAAATCATTGCACACATAAACCATCTTTTTAAAATCTTTAAAACATGTTGGAACCTATTGAAGTACAGTTACGAATATCAAATAAACAAAGAGAGACACGTTTGTTTTAAGAGGCATAACGAATGTTAATTATACAGCATAAAGGTAATTTGTTGGCATATTGTTAAAGGGACACTATAGGCACCCAGACCAGACACAAACTGGCCCTTGTAAGTTTAACCCTGCAATAGTAATTATCGCAGTTATTGAGAAACTGCAATAATTACTATCCAGGGTTACCTCCACTTCTAGTGGCTTTTTACCAGACAGCCACATGAGGGACTTCTGGGTCGTTAGGTGACTTTTGGTCGCTTGCTGAAGCTGGTCATCCCCATATTATGCATTAGGACATGCAGTATCACCAAAAACCCCATAGGAAGCATTATACAATGCTATGGGGCTATAAAGGCTGTCCCAATGCGCATGCCACGCATGCGCATTAGATCTCCGGCGAGAAGCCAAGACAGATCCTAACTTGGATTCAGGTAAGTGACAAAAGGGAGTGAGGGGGGCACTATAGGGAGCTATACAATTTTGTGTTCCTAGCCTATAGTTTCCCTTTAAGCTATTCATTATAACATAGATAGTTTGTACTACTATTTACATTTTCACACCATCACTACTGAGTACTTCACTCAGTCATCCTGACCTATTTTCTCAATCTACTTTTAATTTTTCCATTGATAGTCTCTCTTTCCTCTTTCTGCACATCTTGCTTTTGCTTTACCCTGCACAGTCGTATTTTTCCCCCCTGAGGGCATCCCGGTGAAGGACCCCCTTGTGGGTTTCCCCTTCTGTGTGGTGGTGGGTTGTGTTGCTCTGGTTTCAGCTCGTCTCTGGGTTGTGTGCGCGGGGAATCTCATATTTCATTACTCCAACCACTGAGTGAACTCTAAAAATAAGCCCTTACCTCCCATGCTCTTGAATGTATGCTTGTATAAATGGAGTGGGTGTTGTTCATAATGTTTCCCATAAAAAAATAAACAGCCATAAAATAAAACTATTTTAGAGTTAAATTAACCCAGCATAGCCAAACGATGCCCACAAATCCTCAGACTGCCCGTGATATTACCTCCTATTACAGTGAAACCCCTTATACAACAAGGACAACAATACCCACCTATTATACTCCTTGCATAGACTTCAGTGCAACTGTGCAAGAAGATTATTTGTATCCGTTCAGTGTGTTATAGCCAGGACTCTACACAGGTAGGAATTGCCAATCACTGCCAATGATAGCCTGCCCACCTCCCTCTCCTCCTGCGTGGTTGAGCTGTCACTGCTAGAGTACAAAAGGGTTAGGAATTAAAAAAAAACTTTATTCTTAACACGTTAGTGCCCTTTTTCTTAGTTGTAAAGGTACTTCCCCATGTGTGCATTAAAAAAAAATAAATAAAGGGATTTATGTACCTTTTTCCATGGAGAAGGCATGTCCACTGTTGGTCCAATCCATTGCTCCTAATAGAAGCGCCATGCACACATCCAAACTGCTCCATAGAAAAGTGTTAAATCAGCGCTTTCCGACGTTTGTTTCTGGGTCACATAACCGAGTTCTACTCTGTCAGTATGATAGCCACAAGAAGTGTATGATAGGCACTGGAGGGAACTTCGGGGTTAAACTGATCTAAAACGGTTTAACCCCTGAATGTAAGAATGCTCCCAGAGTCCTCCCGGCACCATAACAACTTCATTTTGGTGTGACCTCACTAAACTGTAAATTGAGTTACACTGAAACTGCATTTGCAGATCAGATCATATTGGTTATTTCTGGATTCCAAAAAATGGCTTAAATGTTGTGTGTACTGGCCATTATAAAGCCCTTACATTTCACCATCTAGTGAATAAAACTCTTATGGTTTTAGCTAGAAATACTGTTTAAAAAAAAAAAAAAGGTATCAAATAATCAGAGATAACAGTGCACTATTATTTGCAAGAGAAAAAAAAAGGAAACCACTGGCGCAGTGTGTTTCTAACTTTATACCAGAATATACAAAATTTGAAACACTGAATGGAATTTTGACTTTAACAAACAAGGTCAATGATTAATTGAGTGGCATGTTAGGGGGCAGTGAATGAATGCTGTGTTTTCAGTTATCTCTCTGCATACATTTAAATAGTAAAGATTTTTTTTTTTTTTTTTTTTTAAACCATGTCTATAACTTGCCTCTTAAGATTCCCAGGATTCCACCCAGTTTTCCATGGAAATAGCAGGAAACAATTACAAAACAAAAGGGACATAATAGGCTGAGTAGTCCATCTGTTACAACCTATTACCCCTGTGGTTGTATAGAAATGGACAATGTTTACAATGTGCAATCTAGTGATAAATGTACAGGGTTACTGGATAGGTTAGTGCTTTATGTAAAATAATGATTTGTGATAATATATTTTATTTAGTCTATTCGATATTAGAATTCCATTAGAAATACAAACCGGTTATACACAGAAGTGAGAATTATTGGCAATTCAAAGTGAATTTAAAATTTAAGGCCAAAATAGTCAAATAGGGGAAAGATCACATTCACCTATGCTTCCAGTTTGACTGTTTTGGCCTTAAACAAACACTATAGGGTCAGGGATACAAATGTGTATTCTTGACCCTACAGTGTTACAAACACTATTTAGGTCCCCTGCCCCCCTTTGCCCCCTTAAATAGGTTGAAAACCCACCTTATTTCCAATGGCCCCGCCCCATTTCGGCCATTGGCTGACATCATTAGAATTGATGATCTAAGCCAATCACAATTCTTTCCAATAGGAACGATTGTCTACGATTGGCAAATTTGATGATCTCCGCCAAGGAGGTGGGGTGGGGGCGGCAGAGCCAAATGCCGCCATGACCAATCAGCATTAAATCAATACATCTCTATGGGTAAAGTTCAGCAGAGACACTGACCATAGGTGCTGCACATTTTCTCAGTGCTGATCAGGTGAGTAAGTCCATGGGGGATGGATGCTGGAGAAAAAAAATGGATATTGTCTTGGAAGATCTCTGGAGTCCGGCACCGGTCTTTGAAGGGACAAGGTGATCTCGAGCGCGCAGCCCGTCTGCAGCCCACCTGTCTTCAGCCCACCAGTCACCTGCACGTCTGACTGAACCTAAGACCGGTGCCAGACTCCAGAGATCTTCCTAGACAATATCCAGTTTTTGGACTTTATGAGCATACATAGCAATTGTGTGTATTTCTTTCCCCTTCCATTATATTGGAAATATTGGTTCTGATTTTCTTTTGAACAAACTTCTAATACATAACTTTTTTGCATTATTCTGAGTGCGGTATTCTATTTATTAGTTAATAACCCTGAATGTGTTGATTAATACGTGAGAGGGTCATCATATGAGAAAATTCTACAATAGATCTAAGGGTAGATTTTCGGGATTCTGTTCAAACTGCAAGTAATTATTTTTATATCCAATAGCTAATAAAAATCATTTTCTAGTTCTTCTACCAGCAAATGATTTACCGAGTGCTGAGAACCCAAATGTACAGCATGTTATAAATCTTGTCTATTCTCATACATGTGAACCCTTTTGTGTCAGATATGGTCAATCAAATACTAATCCAGGGCTCAAAATTTAGGCCCTTACCTGTACCAATGTGCAAATTTGAAATAACTCATTACTTGGTGAAAAGGAATATTATCTTGAAAATTATACTTATTACTAAATCAAAATAGTTTTTGTTCTTTTTTTTTTTTGAGTTTGTATTATCACGGTCAAGCTTTCAATAAATAGTCTTATTTTATATAAAAAAAAACCACAAAATTTACAGAAAATTATATTTACAGACTGAATGTACAGCTGAAAAATTTACAGTGACTGTCAACATTACAGTGACTGTCAACAGGGCAAAGTGGGGTTCTATGTATTAGAAAGGTATACCTATTAAATAATAATCTAAATTTATAGTTTAATTTATTCATATAGTTATTTAATTTTTATAGATAAAAACGTGTTATTCTCAATTTAAATTGTTGATGACTGGGTCATAATCATTCATTGCTTTATTATCCAAGAGAAAGACTGCAGGATGAAGTCATAGTTTGGCATCATGCTATAATTACTCTTCTTAGTTAACCACCGAAACTCGCTGGTATGAACCAAAGTGACTTTCACGTTACCATGCTATGATGCAGCCATGTGTCATTCTAGATGGAATAGACAAATGGCTAAGTCTTAACAGCTGTTATATCATATCATGTTTTCGTTCTCATTATATTTTTTCCCTTTCATAAACATACTGATATATATGATGTGTTAGAGCAGGTCAGCTTCGGTAGAAACACTTAGTCTCTCTGGGTTTATTCACTAAATTGTGAATTAAGTAGATGTAACACATTTTAGGCCTTACACAATAAAACTGGAGAACATATTCATCTCAACTGATCCTTATTTTTCTTAAGCCCTACAATATATGGTTCACAATGTATTTCACAATTCTCAGTTTAGCAAATAAATATATATATATATATATATTTTAAATTCTTTATTTTTGTAATGCATGGATAAAATGCAGGATTGTTGAGACACATTAGCTTAAGCATGTTTAACAATAAAAATCTGTATCATATGTCATAGATGCTGCACTTTTTTTTTAAAGGTAAATAAATCATAAGTGAACAAGTTAAACAGTATGGCATTAGAATTAAAACAATAGGAGATAAGATTATATTAGATTATGCATGCCATATCGGATTAAGTGGGTATCCACTGGACTGGCTGCATGGAGAGTCACCCCAGGCAGAGATCCCCCAGCCCCCACCGCCAGTCGGCTAGAGTCCCCATTTTCAGACATGGGTCTGTTGGTGGACAGCCACCAAAGCCTTGCTAGCCCGTCACTCCTCAGGATCAGGTGCAGTGTGTCACTTGAGGTTGTGGAGTGACTTGTGGGAGCTGATGCTGCGAAGCCAGGAGGTGGCATGTGGAGAGGGAGAGGTTGGTGCTTCCGGCAGTCTGCCTCGGTGTCGATTGTTAGCAATCGTGAGCCATGTGTGACACAGACAGTGTTGACCTGCCTTGCCCGCATGGGGCGCCAAGAGCCCCGAGAGAGACCACCATCTCTGTGGATGGAGAAATAGACTCCACCGCCATCTTGTTCGGTAAGCAAGTCCTCCAATGCAGGTAGCTGACAATGCTAGTAAGCTGGTGGTAGGGCTTCAGGGTGGACCGGGATGACCCACACCGGTCCAAAGTGGGGGGGAAGCAGGTTCAACACCTAGTGGAGTCGAGGGTCTGGCATGTTTCCAGTATGCAGGATAGCAGCCGTCCACCCCACTCACCGTTGGAGTAGGCCTTAGGTACCAAGATTAGATTTCTCCCCTCAGGGGGCCAAGACTTTAGATTTCGAGACGATCTTCAGGACCAGTACCACTTAGTGCATGTGGTTGTCGCTTCTTGGTGCCTAGTAAAGGAACAGACCGCTTTTGTGGGCCAAAAGGTTTGCAAATGCTGGGACTGTTTCTTCCATGTGACTTGTGTGCATGGTCGTCAGGCCCCGCCCCCCTAAACCTCCATATATTAAAGTGGCTGAAGAACATTTTATATAAAGGGCTCAATGTTAAAGGAAGACTTAAATCATCATAAAAAGTAAAGCCCCCTGTAGTGGTTATGGTTCCACAAGTACCCGGGCAACGTCCAACAGTAAGTAGTCAGACTGTTCTAGCACAGTTTTACAACTTACCTTGGTCCTACCAGGCACCGCGGCCTGCAACACCGCTTCAGGTCTTCTTCTGCAGAGAATCATTTTAGTTCTACACAGAAGAGAAGGCCACTCTACCTGGTTGATATCTAAAATTCACATCATATTAAATAGATGATAGCCTGAAGTTTGCTATGAGAGATAGACTTTAACAAGCAATATTATGGAATTCGTGATCAAAGAGTGATATGGCCTTCAGAAGCTCCTGCTTGTCTCTGCACTAGAATGTCCTGACTTGTATTGGATGGATATCTTCATACCTCTTCCATTTAAAGTCCTATTGGAGGATACTCAGATGAAGCCTTAAAAAATATTTCAAGCATCATGGTCATCCCAGAAAAATGACTGGCATTTCCAAAAGAAATCCATTTAATGACATGTGGGTATTAATACAGTCATGAGAAGTGACATTAACACAAGCTTAAGTTATGACCTTCTAAATAGTTTTTAGTGTTGGAATGAAAATAGGATTGTGCAGTTGGTAAGATAACGAAATCAATTAATAAAACTCCAATAAATAAATTATATTAATCATAAAAAAATTATTCTATTCGCAATCAGGTATTACAAGACTTTGGGCAGTACCTGATCGCCAACATGTAAGAGAAGCATCCAAATGGTGGAGATGAAACATTTACTGCTTCTCCATTTTGGCTTTATTTTCTTAAATAAATAATGACACAGTGTAATATGTCATGTCTTGTTCATCTGAGATGAGTATTTACCTCATTTTAAGACCTGCTAAGGAACAGCTGGTTGTTATTATGTCCTGATATGTAAAATATATTTTTACGGAAGTGGCTATAAGTGGCAACGTAAAGCTCTGGTGAACTCCATGCCCATGAGGGTTAAGGCACTGCTGGAAAATAATGGTGGCCACACAACATATTTCCACTTTGGGCCCAATTTGGACACTTCCACTTAGGGGGGTACTTACTTTTATTGCCAACGGTTTAGAAATGAATGGCTGTGTGTTGAGTTATTTTGAGGGGACAGGAAATTTACACCGTTATACAGGCTATACACTTACTACTTTACATTGTAGCAGAGTGTCATTTATGCAGTGTTATCACATGAAAAGATATAATAAAATATTTACAAAATGTGAGTGGTGTACTCACTTTTGTGAGATACTGTATATATATATATATATATTCACATACAAAATTAAGGCCTGCGCTCAAACTCCCACTACTCCTGGGTGCAATGACTATAGTGCACATCAGTCCCAATAAAGCTATACAATAAAAAAAAAAAAAGGAGAAGAAATTTACTTGCACACTATGTCAAATGCACATTTAAATAACTGGAGGGTTTTAGGTCACCTTCTGTGTTCAGTTATAATCTCTAATGAGACAGAGAGGTGTGATTTTCTAAATCGCTACCCATATATATATATATATATATATATATATATCATTCTGTGAGACTTGAAATTGCTGTTTAGTGTATGAGAGAGTGTGTTGGATCTTGTATATGTGTATATGTGTATATACAGTGCCTTGCAAAAGTATTCACCCCATTGAATTTTTACCTATTTTAAAAAATATATAATAAAAATATATACATAAAACAATGTATTAGAAATAGAAAACAGAAAAGTGGCATGTGCGTATGTATTCACACCCTTTGTTATGAAGCCCATAAAAAGCTCTGGTGCAACCAATTACCTTCAGAAGTCACATAATTAGTGAAATGATGTCCACCTGTGTGCAATCTAAGTGTCACATGATCTGTCATTACATATACACACCTTTTTTGAAAGGCCCAAGAGGCTGCAACACCAAAGCAAGAGGCACCACTAACCAAACACTGCCATGAAGACCAAGTAACTTTCCAAACAAGTAAGGAACAATGTAAGAAACAAGTAAGGAACAATGTTGTTGAGAAGTACAAGTCAGGGTTAGGTTAAAAAAAAGTAGCACCATCAAATCGACCATAACCAGATGGAAAGAACATGGCACAACAGCAAACCTGCCAAGAGACGGTCGCCCACCAATTCACAGACCGGGCTAGGAAGGCATTAATCAGAGAGGCTACACAGAAACCTAAGGTAACCCAGGAGGAGCTGCAGAGTTCCACAACAGAGACTGGAGTATCTGTACATAGGATGACAATAAGCCGTACGCTCCATAGAGTTGGGCTTTATGGCAGAGTGGCCAGAAGAAAGCCATTACTTTCAGCAAAAAACAAAATGGCACGTTTTGAGTTTGCAAAAAAGCATGTGGGAGACTCCCAAAATGTATGGAGGAAGGTGCTCTGGTCTGATGAGACTAAAATTGAACTTTTCGGCCATCAAAGAAAACACTATGTCGGGCACAAACCCAACACATCATATCACCCAAAGAACACCATCCCCACAGTGAAACATGGTGGTGGCAGCATCATGCTGTGGGGATGTTTTTCAGCAGCCGGGACTTGTGTTGGGGAAAGATGGATGGTGCTAAATACAGGGATAATCTTGAGCAAAACCTGTATCACTCTGTGCGTGATTTGAGGCTAGAACAGAGGTTCACCTTCCAGCAGGACAATGACCCCAAACACACTGCTAAAGCAACACTTGAGTGGGGAAACATGTAAATGTGTTGGAATGGCCTAGTCAAAGCCCAGACCTAAATCCAATAAAAAATCTGTGGTCAGACTTAACCCCTTAAGGACACATGACATGGGTGACATGTCATGATTCCCTTTTATTCCAGAAGTTTGGTCCTTAAGGGGTTAAAGATTGCTGTCCACAAGCACACACCATCCAACTTGAAGGAGCTGGAGCAGTTTTGCAAGGAGGAATGGGCAAAAATCCCAGTGGCAAGATGTGGCAAGCTCATAGAGACTTATCCAAAGCGACTTGGAGCTGTGATTGCCGCAAAAGGTGGCTCTACAAAGTATTGACTTTAGGGGGGTGAATAGTTATGCACATTGACTTTTTCTGTTATTTTGTCCTATTTGTTGTTTGCTTCACAATAAAAATAAAAAATAAAAACATCTTCAAAGTTATGGGCATGTTATGGGCATTTAATGATGCAAATCCTCAAACAATCCATGTTAATTCCAGGTTGTGAGGCAACAAAACACAAAAAATGCTAAGGGGGAGAATACTTTTGCAAGGCACTGTATATATACATATATATGTACACAATACACACACATACACAATTGTGTGCATATTGAACAATGTATAGGTGAGAGAATGAAAGACTTTTTGGGAGAGAATTCCCCCCCCCCGCATCCTCCCGGTTCCTAAACCCATATACATCAGGACATAAAATGAAATGGTCACGTGATAAGTAGAGCTAGATTACCCATAAGATGGCATAGGCAGTAGTCAGCTTCTGTTTGAGCCTGGAGCACCAGCTCTGACTGAGTCAGTAATTAATTTTATTATACTTATTATAAAGTACCAGTACATTCCACAGTGCTGTATACAGATGCCATTGGTACGTGTAAAAATAAAAAGGTCCAATACATCTGAGACAATACAAAATGTAACAAATAAAGTGCCCTTCACTTATATTGGTAAATGTGAGCGAAGAAGACTGTGAAAAATTGTCTTTATTGTTTATAATTCTTTATTTTTGTAGTGCTTTGCAGATTTCACATATAAACATAGACATTGCAAAAGGTAATAACACATCCAGTACAGAGCATCACATGTCTGATTCACAGCACTATTTTTAAAGTAATGTGGTTTCATCAAGGGTTAAACTTCTTTGTCAGTTACAGGTTACGACATATGAGGTACGGATACAGAGAAACATACTGACATTTTTTGTGGGTTATTGGGTCGCAAGCTTAGCCAAGATAGGTATAAAGGCAAGTTACCACCAGGTAGAGTGTAGCATACTGGGCAGACATCAGCAGAAGGCATGAAAAAATAAAAAAAATAACATTTACTTTAACATTAACTGAGGAGATACACACTATCAGTAAATGCAGCCTAAGTGACCTCTGATGTGGCTAACAGTGGTACAATACACGTTGTGTGTCTTGATTCGTATATGTTATCTGAAACTGGGGTCGCTGCTGGCTCTGGCAATGCGGAAGATAGGAAAAAGCAGCCTGTTCCTAGACATGAGGTGAGTCCCTGTAATGCACCTAAGAGGCCCGCTGAGTCCCAAAGTCCCGCCATAGGCCACAGTGTGTACAGACCGTTGTTGACAGGCTTCCCGGCTGTTGGATGGTTATGGTCGCAGTACTTTCCAAGCCACAGTGTACAGGTGCGGGCTGCAGTATAGTGTAGTTGGTGCATGGGGATGACTTCCCTGAGTGCACTTCCAGTGTTTGTCTCTGGTGCGGACCGGTGGTCAGGCACACTCAGTCGGAGTAGGCACTGAGCCAGCATCTAGGGATTGCCACTGCAGTGTGAGAAGGTGTAATAAATGCAGGCTGTTGTGGTTCTTGCCTGTCTTCAAGCTTATTCCAGGAGTATTCACTTTGAATGACGAGAGCCATCTGAGAATCCCCACGATGTCAGCTCGGATTGTGAAGTGTACGAGCACTGCTGCAGCGCGCCACAGAGGGTTCATCCTTGGTGGCCAGTGGGATCGCTGCGCCGCCGTCAGCCATTATAGTGAGCCGCCCAAGTTGGTTGCTGAGGTGGTAGTTTGCCTGGTGGGGACCGGGATAACCCCCGCTGGTCCAAAGGGGGGGGGGGGTGAACGGGTCCAGGGGGGCCTCAGGTACGTTGTAGTTTAGTAGCAGCCGGGGCATGTCAACTGGACATGTTTTTTGCTCTCCACAATTTTAAAGGGTAATCGAGACGTGGACCCCTTGCTCACGGTGCCTAGAGAGATATCAGCTATGCCTCACTGATGATGCCTAACAAGGTTGAAACGATCGTCTGGGGTTGCTTTATCTCTCGTGCAGAGAGAACTTGCTGGCATTTCGGATCTGGACTGCCCGTATGGGTGGGATAAGTCTGATATGCTTCAAAGATGTTCTCTCTGTAATGGCACAAGATGAGCTAAAACCAGCATGAGTTCCGAGCGGGGACCCACCGAAGGGCAGGCTATTTCAGCTGCTGTCCGTCCTCAGTGCACTCTTGCGACTTGTTTTTTGCTCTCCACAATTTTAAAGGATAATCCAGACGTGGACCCCTTGCTCACGGTGCCTAGAGAGATATCAGCTATGCCTCACTGATGATGCCTAACAAGGTTGAAACGATCGTCTGGGGTTGCTGTATCTCTCGTGCAGAGAGAACTTGCTGGCATTTCGGATCTGGACTGCCCGTATGGGTGGGATAAGTCTGATATGCTTCAGAGATGTTCTCTCTGTAATGGCACAAGATGAGCTAAAACCAGCTTGAGTTCTGAGCGGGGACCCACCGAAGGGCAGGCTATTTCAGCGGCTGTCCGTCCTCAGTGCACTCTTGCGACTTGTTTTTCTCCTGTATGTATTTTTACCTGTATCTTTGTCTATGTGGGAGAAAAAGAGAGATAGATAGGGGCTGGGGGGAAGAAAGAGACAGAAAGGGTCTGGCGGGGAAGTAAGAAATACATAAGAGGGGTTGTAGGAGACACACTAAAGGGGGGTGTAAGGCCCAAAGGGGTAAGAAATTCAAGAGAGTGGATATGCAACACTAATGGGGGTAAGAAATTCAAAAGGGGGCTATGAGACACAGAGGTGAAGATGCATTGTTTATTTTTTTTTGGGGGGGGGTTGGGGGGAGTCATCAAAATGCATCTTCGCCTGTGTAGTCAAAAATCCTAGCACCGGGGGCGGAACCAGCACGGGAGCAGAGTGGACGCCATCTCACCGAGCTCCCGCAAGAAAAGCACCAAAATCACTCTAAAAATGAGCAATCTAAGAAATAACACAACGGTATATGACGACAGCACACCCGGGTATCCCGCTGCAGTGCCCGATGCCCTTTTCCACACCCCACGGACGAAGGGACCGAAGCGCAGGTCTGAGGCCTACCATGCGCCCTCCATTCCCAGACTCGAGTACATCCTCGGCGGATTTCAAAAAAGCGACCTACTCTGGCCAAACAAACCACCGGCACCCACCTCACAGGCAGAGACGCCGATCCCAGAGACCTGCACCAGCCACAGTGTCCGACACGAGAGACATCGGCACTCTCCTGCAGCAACAACCGCAACACAAGATGGCGGCCGCAAAGAACCAGGACCCCTCTCCTGCATCCAGCCCCGCAGAACCAGCAGCACCAACACTACTACCCACAATGGGAGCAGAGCTCACAGAACCTGCAGCACCAACACCTCTGCCCATAACTGGAGCAGAGCTCACAGCACCTGCAGCACCTTTGATAACCCAAGGAGGGCTTGAGCTAGCTACCAAGCAAGACATACAAACCTTCATGCTGGAGATCCGAAAGTGGCTAGAAACGGACAATGCAGTAATAAAGGAGGAGGTACGAGCTGTGACAGACAGGGTCCGGGCTTCCGAGGAGGACATTCTGGACATACGCAAGGACATGTCCGCAATGCACGACACCATAAGGCAAGTCCAGACCTCCCAACAGGCACTCGGCACACAAATAACAGCCATGGAAGATCGTTATAGACGACAACACATTAAGATTCGGGGCATACCTGATAACATCCCCCTGGAAGAATTACCACACTATCTAAGACGGCTGCTGGCGCCCATACTACCTCAGCATCAGGCAAGAAAGATAACCCTAGATGGGGCATATCGCCTCCCAAAGTCCCCTAACGCACCCCCTAACGTGACAAGGGACGTAGTGGTGCGATGTTCCTCCCTGCAAGACAAGGGACATATCATGTCAGCAATTCGAGACAAGACCCCCTACTCATTTGAGAACTCTCCTCTCGCGTTTTATCATTACCTCACTAGATCCACGCTCCAATGGCGCAGATCCCTCAAGCCAGTGACAAGCCACCTGAAAGACTCTGGAGTAGCCTACAACTGGGGCCCCTCAAGGTCCCTCATAGTGACACACCAAGGAACTGTTCACCGGCTCTCCAATATCACCAAGGCCCCCGCTTTCTTACAAGCTCTGGGACTGCCTGCACTGCCCCCAGAGGCAACACGCACGACCCCAATCTGGGACCCAAGTCATGTGGTGCCCTTCGTCCCACAAGACCAAAGGGAGGTTCACCCGGACACCTAACGCCAGACAAGCCAGAAAATGCCGTTAATACCTCTACTGTTAGGATGTGTACACATGAGTACAATACTGTTCATCATGTATATACTAAGTTACGATTTCATTTTATTAAGTTTTACACTTACCACACCGTAGATTTATCCAAGTGAATAACATGAGAAGGGGCAATCCACCTTATCCGCTAGAAGGCACATCATAAGCAGAGCTACCTCCTTCCACACCCCCCCCCCCCCCGCAACATGGGGGTAAATTAAACAGCCATAGACAAGCCTCCAGCAAGGCTCACAACCCCCTAACCGAGTACAACACTGTGCCCACATTACCTATAACTCCCAATACCTTGAACCCAGGCCCACTATGGCTTAGCACTCAGGCACTACCCAACCTCTCATGTTCGATTCTTCTGGGCCAGTCACTCAAGTTTAAAACACCCAGCTTGACACTGCGAAGAAATGCCCGTATAGGCCAGTATCCTTAACGCCTACACTACAATTAGACACACACCTGTAAGGAGACTCTAGGGTACAAACCAATCGTGTACGTTACATATTATAATCCCTGTAGATGATACAAAATCTGTCCTCAAAATCACACCAGAACGAAAAGGACATAACCCTCGCATATACACATTTCCTGTACAAGGCATTCAGCATCTAACCACTCCAATGTGAAAATCTAGCCTGTCAAATAACATAATACACGATAATTGTGTTGCTTATATACAAACATAGCTAATTTCACTTGAATTACCTAACAACTCAACCGAACTCTCTTTCTAAGCTACAAGTGAAATGCAGATCAGCCTGTTTTATTTTTGTTATATAAAATATGTGCACGTTTTACTAATGCCATGACACTGTATATTCCTGTACATCAATGCAGTGCTTGTCAACACTGTCGGGGTGCTACAAGCACAATGTTTTCTTCTTTGCACAATAAAAATAAAGAATTAAAAAAAAAAAATCTTAGCAACGGCCCTGTCTATATTGTCTCAATGCACAGTAAAGAGAATGGTTTGAGTGGCCAAAAATCTTCAAGGATCACAGCTGGAGAATTGCAGAAGTTGTTTGGAAGGTGTAGCCTCTACTCTCACCCAAAAACAAACTCAAGGGGTTCAAGTTTACAGGCACTACTGGAACTTCAAATGGGATCAGGTTATATGGTTAAATTAAACCAAATAAAACAAAATAGAGCTTTTTGGCAATAAACACCCAAAGTGGGTTTGGCGCATAAAGAGAGATAACAATATTAAAAAAGTACCTCAAAATCAACACAAAAATTATTTGCTGACTACAAAATCAAGGTCCTGCCATGGCCATCCCAGACCCCTTACTTAAACCCCATAGAAATAGAAAACCTGTGAGGTGAACTGAAGAGGAAAGCATCGACCACAAAATTTGAAGCATCTGGAGAGATTCTCTATGGAGGATGGTCTAAGATTCCTTGCCATGTATTTTCCAACCTCATTGGTATTATAGAGAAGACTCAGAGCTGTTATCTTGGCTTAAAGTATTGACTAAAAAGGGTGTCAATATTTGTGTCACACATATAATTAACAAAGATTTATTTTGGATAAACCTGAGTTGTGTTTGCTATTGTTTTATATCGATGAGAGCAGAGTATTTTTGTGTAGTGTTAAAAATAAAGATTAAACATTAAAGACATTTTTTCACAGCCTTCTTTGCCCATTTTTACAAATGGTGCCAATATTAGTGGAGCGCAGTGTATATAACAAGCACAGGAGGAATTGAGGACCCTGTTTCCACAGTAACATACAATCTAGATGGATAGGAGGGTGAGAAACAAGAGGTAGTGAATGTTAAGGTGAGAATGATGTTGTTCATACACAGTGAGGTGAGGTCATTAGTTAGTAAAGTGGAACGCATCAGTTAATGAGTTGAGTGGGATAGGATTCCCTGAACAAGAATGTATTTATGGAGAGCTTAAAGGAAGGCAAACTCTGAAAAGTCTGACAATGGAATTGGTCTCCAGAGGGTTGATGCTACATGAGAAAAGTCCTGAAGTTTCGCATGGGAAGAGGTAACAATAGAAGATGCAAGGTCGTTGTTAGATCCTAGGGGGCTGGGTGGAGTTGATATTTGTTGATTAGTGAGGACAGGTAGTGATGCATTTGTAAGGGCTTTGTAGGTCGGGTGAGAATTTTTTATTTAATTCTGCTGTGAATGGGAAGCCAGTGAAGGGACTCACTGAGAGGTGCAGCAGATACAAAATGATGGATAAGGTGAATTTGCCTTTCAGAGATATTCAAGATGGACTTAATGGGGGAGAGAAATGAGAGAGGATGGCCATTGAGTAGGTGATTTCAGTAGTCAAGAAATATCAATTGAGTGGATGAGTTGCTCAGTGTAGTCAATGCTTAGAAACAGACACATTTTGGAAATATTTGATAAGAGGTTGGGGCAGGATGAAGAGATTGGGTATGGGGGAAGAAGGAAAGATTGAAGTCAAGTGTATCTCTGAGGCAGCTGACTCTCGTGATGAGGAGATAGTGATACCATCAGTAGTGATAGAGAAGTAAAAAATCTGAGTAGAGCCAGAGGGGTGAACAAGGAGCATCTCAATCTTAGACATATTGATACTAAGATGGCGAGAGGCCACCCATGAAGAAATGCCAGACAAGCAGTCGTTGACATGAGAAATAACAAATCTTGAGATATCATGGGTGGAGAGGTAGATTTGAGTGTCATCAGGATAAAGATCATATTTGAAGCCATAGCTGTTGATAAGCTTACCCAAAGAAGAAGTATAAATGGAGAAGAGTAGCAGACCCAAGAAAGAGCCCTGAGGTACAGGGCCAAAGCAGAGGAGGAGTTTCCAGCAAATGACATGAAAAGGATCTGTTAGAGAGATAAGAGTGGGTCCAGGAGAGAGCTGTATCAGAGACAAGGAAAGGTAAGTCTGTAGGTGGTCAACTATGTTGAAGGCAGCTGAGAGGTCATGTCAGATAAGAATATAGAAGTGGCTGGTGATTTTAGCATAAAGACAGTTGTTAGTAACCTTAATGAGCGCAGTTTCAGTCTAGTGATTAGGATAGAAGCCATAATGCAGGGGTTCAAGCATGGAGTTGGAGGACAGTGAGGAGGTTAAGTGGTCAGGAGTTTAGATGCAAGCGGAAGCAGTGATATAGGGCTATGGTTTGATCGTTTGTCTGAGTATTAAAATCAAGTGACCTTTGCATGTTTAAAAAAGGGTGAGTATCGGGGGGCGGGGCCTGGCTTCCAACCTAAATGGTCGCATGCAGAGTGTGCTCCGTGCGAAATACTACAGAAGTGCCCTAAATCCGAACTTTTGCCTCATCACACTCAGCCATCCACGACTGGCAAAAAGCTGACTACACCTCTGCAACACCTGGCAGTTTTATAGATGCACTATGAGCAGATTAGTCTTGAAACACAACAGCGGCCTACTTGGGGGGGCTGGCGTGGAGGAAGCGGCCGAACTTCCTGCTGGCTACCCAACTGACAAAAGCAGACGCAGCAAGGGCTCCCGTTCCCCCCCCCCCTTGCCAGTGGGGGTTATCCCGGCCCCAGCACACACGCCGTACTCACAATCACCTGGTGGCCCTGCGACCCAGCACATGTTCCTGCTGGACGACTTGGCGGGAACCAAGATGGCGGACGCATGTCCTCACACCATGCCACAAGGCCCGGTGGAACTTACCCTCGCAAGGCTGGATGCCATCTTCACTGAATTTTGGCGCAAGCTTGAGGAGAGACAAAGGTGTGCTAACATGCAAAGCTACTCACCTCCGGTGGCTGACGGCTCTATGCCTGACATGAAGCGCAGAAACAAGCTCACACCAAAGGCACCAGGGGCCCACAGAAAGGCAACCACCACTCGGAGAGCACACACCATACGGGTCCCCCGTTCCTCGGCAACCACACAAGCACTGGCTCCTACCGAGAAGCAGAGGAAGGTCCGCGGTCCCGCTGTAGCGGTCCCATATCGGGAAAGCCGTGGGTGGAGAACGGTTACAGAAAAGCCGACTTACCTAAAGCACCACGTCCAGCTACAGCTTGCTAAGCGAACCCCTACAACACTGAAAACTAAGAGGTCGGCTGGATACCGCCGACACGTTCTGGCTGTGACCAACTGCCAACGGCACAACTCACACCCTTTGAAGGATCCTATACATCTAAAGGAAAAGCACCAAAGTAGTGGATCGCTGCCCCAGGTGATGACAAATGCTACATCACAAGCCTACACTCACCTGAGGTCACCAGGGACAGATAAAGCCTTGCACTTTTCCTGCATGACTGGACGCTCCACAGACCGGGACTGTGTATACCCACTGAGGGGCATTGGTTAGCTGCAAATGCAAGGCCACACACAGCAGCACCTAAACCTAGCTTGGTACTTAACACCTAGGGCTGAATAGGTAACCAGTGCCAGTATTATGCCTCATTGTTTTATCTTGTTTTATTTTGTTAACCACACGGCATTGTGCCACTAGTTTTTTTTCTTTTACCACAGTCAGCCAAGGCTGCATAAATGGTGACAAGGGCCAGTGGCATATTACCTCCAGTGCGTAAGCCCAGCATGTTATACTATTTTGTTTTCTTGATTTAATATATTCGACCACGTTAATGTCAATCCATATAGTATGTCTCATACAATTCTACTTTTTTTATTTGTTAAGCGACATTATATGCATCAACCTGTATATCCTTTAAAAAAAAAGTGCAGTACTATCACATGCCACAATCTAATGCCTCTTGAAAAGTCTGTATTCCCTGGTGTGGCATTGCAAGCTTGTCTGTATGTCAAACTTTTGCACAACAAAATAAAGAATAATATAAAAAAAGGGTGAGTATCAACCGGTAAATGTATAGTTTTTTGCCGCACTCGGACCGGGAGCATAGGACATGGCTTACTACCAGAAGCCCCCGGGGGCCCACGACCAATCCTTCCTGTGAAACATCTTCCAGAAAGTGGACAGGGACAGAAGTGGGGTTATATCTGATACAGAACTCCAGCAAGCCTTGTAAAATGGTACCTGGACACCCATCAATCCAACAACTGTGTGTTCCATAATCTCCATGTTTGACCGAGAAAATAAGGGTGGAGTGAGCTTCAACAAGTTTTCTGGGGTTTGGAAGTACAAAACAGACTGGCAGACTATCTTTTGAACCTATGACAGAGACAATTCAGGGATGATTGACAAAAACAGACTAAAGCCGTCGCTAACAGGTTTTGGCTATCGTCTAACAGATCAGTTCTATGATGTTCTCATTCGCAAATTCGACGGACAAAGAAGGGGACAAGTTGCTTTTGATTACTTCATTCAGTGCTGTATTGTTTTACAGAGACTGATTGATGTCTTCCGGAGATATGACACAGACCAGGATGGGTGGATCCAGGTATCTTATGAACAATATCTTTCTATGGCCTTCAGCATTGTATGATGCCATACCAGTATAGACTAGAATTGCAAAAACCCCATATTCCTTTACTATACTTGAGTATTCTACTGCAATGTACAAACCGCTTCATTTTTTTTATAGTTCATCATAAACAAAATTGTTATTGTATATGAGGAAAACCTAATTTTACCTTGTTTTAACATGAAATATAGCTTTCTTGGGCCAAAATGAAATTCATATGATATTTAATATGCTTCAGTGCATGATGCTGCAAGTTTATGTACAATAGTAATATTATGGCTAATCCTAACACGCTCACTAACATTGAATTCCGTAGAAATATATGTTGAATTGTTGTCTTTTAAACAAGTGCCAGAGTGTCTTTAAGTACCCCCTCCCTCTTTAAGTTGGATATCTCATTGCTGGTTCTTAGTAGAAGTTCACAGTATCAGGCCCTAACAACTGGGTACACTAGACGTTTTGTTGCACAATTGGGAAAACATCTAGCATGGAATGTATTGACACAACACCGCTTGTTTTACAATACAGTCCTTGATTATACATATGATGCCAAATTCGTTGAGGCCATTCACATCTGTCTGATAAACATCAAATGATCCAATATGTACTGATAAAGTTACCATTAACATATGCTATTTTGTTCACCATATTTCAGGTATTGATGAGCATCTAGATGTTAAATCAGCAGAGAAGACTTAAATAAAATAAAAATACACTCCAAAAAGGTAGAAGCCATCAGTTATAATTTTATTAAGTCATTGCCAAAGGTTCTGTTACAGATTATGTGCAGCCAGTGGTTGGATTTACCATAGGACTGATTGATTCACAGCACAACTAGAGTAACGAAGAACAAACTACATCCTAAGAAAGTAAAGAACAAACTTTATCAAAAGATCGCCCTGCTCCTCTCACTACATCAAGAGAGTTTAGTGGTTTGCACCTCTATTGGGTGCAGATCACTTTAAGATCTCCCATAGACTAAGTGTGCAGCAGCAGAAACATTGACAGAGCGCCAGTTCGGAGAGGGAGCTTTTTAAGTGATCTGCACCAAGACTACAGTGTTTCTCTGCCAGACCACTAGAGATTCTTGTCCCCAGCATCACCCGGAATTATACCCCCTTCTGCCAAAAGATTAACAAGAAGGGGGAAAACGAAAAAAATACAAATCCCCAACACACACTCCACCTCCTACCCCAGTACACACAAAATTCAGGCACCACACACAGCACAGCCTCCCTCCACCACACACACAACACTACATTCAGACTCCACTCCACGCACCATGTCTCCTCCATACAGAAAATGCAGCTACCACATACACATAACAATCAACCAAAGCACACTCGGCCTACCCATCACAAACCTCTCATTCTGCTCCACACCCAACCAACCAGACACACTACGCTCTGTCACCCCCACACACATACAACACAACACTCTGATGCCTCATTCACAGGACAGAGTCCAAGTTTATAGGAGGGGGACCTCAATCCAGCATCCTGCCTAGGGACCTGGGCAATCTAAAATCCATCTCTGGTAATAATGCTTGAAAAGGCCCAGAGAATATAGCCTGTGTTGTCTATTTAAAAAAAAAAAAAAAGGTATTTCAGATGGGATCTGTTATTTTACCCCAAAGGTAACATGGGTCAAGTAAAGCAATCTGTCAAAAATGAAGATATTTGAAGAGCAGATACCTTAAATGGAGTTATATGTTCCCAAATATACTGCTCCACTGTTATACTGCTCCACTGTTAAGGAGTATTTCTGTACTTGGTGGTGTAGCTGAATACAAAATATTTTGTTTCTGCATTGGAGCACATTATAATTACAATATTAGTAGGTAAGATGCAATGTTTTGCATGGATGTGTGTAAAAAATAAAACTTCAAAAGAGCAAGGAGATTTGTGTAGCAACAACAAGTTTACATGACAAATGTCAAAATGCTCCTGAGTGAATACACTGGGGGAGGCGGGGGGGGGGGGGGGGGTCTAACTTTCCATAAATATATCCTTTTGTTTAGCAGTTTTGGACGTGTCGACTAATATTAAAGTTATACTCTCAGCATACCAAATTTTAAAGGAATAATATTTAATATTCATGTGGTAAATTAGGATGGAAATAACACATAGCAAAAGTGCCAAAGAGGCCTCTTTTTTGAATTCATTGTTCTTGGAAAAACCTCAGTCAGTAGGTGGTAAATAGTTTTTGTGACATACGGTAATAGGCTTTTATAAAAAATACTATTTCAGTTACATAATATCAGATCATAAAGTCAACTAAAATGTCCTGAAATAGCCGTGCCTCAGAAATCATTAGTCACACCCCCTAAAATAAAAGTGTCCCTCTGTGGTTGTTTGAAATGTTGGGAGGTAAGGAATTTTGATGCATAACTGATAAGGGCCCCAATGAAATAGTGATGCTCTCTGCCAGATTTCTTGACCTTCCACCCCCATTAATCAGTGAGGCCTGTTTCCTCTATGTTCCATTCCAAGATTGGCAGCAGAAAAGTACTAGTAATTAAAGATACTGGATGAAAAAAACAAAACAAAACACAACAACAGAGAATGTCATTGTATTCTTTACAGTAAGACAATTTCATATTGTTATGGTGATGAGTCAGAGACAGTTTTCAATCCAGAAACAGCAGAGGTAACAAGCGAGGGGATTATCCAGCAAGCTGCATCCAGGTAAGCAAAGTCAGAGCTTTTAGCAAAAAAATGTACCTAATGCAAGAAGCTTGTGTTACAAAATATGGGAGCTTGAGAAATTCGCATACAAGGAACAATATTACATAATTGGGATTAATAAGACTTGGTGGAATGAAACTCTTGACTGGGCTACTATTTTAAATAGATATTATTTAGGTATGATAGAAAAATAGAAAAGAGGGAAGACTGTTTCTGTATATCAATCCTGAATTGAAGTCAAGTGTTGCGTTGGCAATCCGCCTCCTCCTACATTATCAGACAGGGGAGCCTAACGTGCATGAGGCCCTCCCCATAGGAAAGCATTGCTTCAATGTTTTCCTATAAGGATTTTACTGATGCTGTATGTCCTCGTGCAGAGCGTGAGGATGTCCAACGTCAAGGGATCAAGAGTCTGTTAGGATCCAGGAAGTACCTCTCGTGGCTGTCTGATTGACAGCCACTAGAGGCAGTCTTGGTCCTACAATGAAATCATTGCAGTTTTACATTGCAGGACTAAGAGGGACAGGGACACTGCACCCAGAGCACTTCAATGTGTCCCTTTTAAAGAAATGGTATGTGATGATACAGGTGAGGATGTGGAAGCCTTATGGGAAGAAATTTGCATAGGAGGAAAGAGGGTGCATTCATTTATAGCAGGAATATGTGACAAACCCCCAAACATTAATATTTATGGAAGATCAACTGCTATCTCCAATGAATAGGGCTGTACATATGGGTGATTTGTTAATCATCAGAGTTTTTAATTGTCCAGACATTGACTGAGTCAGTGGGACTAGTAGTACAGTTAAGGGAAATAGATTTTTGAACCTGTTAAAAGGGACTTTCGTATCTCGATTTGTAGAAGCACCAACTATGCTTGTCTGGATTTTGTAATAATGAATAATGCTGACCTCTTTTCAAATATTGAAGTTGGAAAGCACTTGTGCGATAATGACCATAATGTGATAGAATTTGAGTTTAACACTTAAAATAAAAAAATAAAAATATATATTTATATAGGCTTGAAAAAACTTTACACTTTGAAGGTTAATTTTCATATGATAAGTGCATATTTACAACTTGGAAGGACCTATTCACTGGCAAAAGATGAGTGGATAAATAAAAAAGGAAGACTTAAAAAAAGACACCTCACCTCACGTGATCAAAATATAATTTTGCCTCTTTATAAATAATAGGTAAGACCCTACATTGAGTATGCGGTGCAATTTTGGTCACAAATTTTAAAGAAGGATATTACAGAACTAACAAAAGTGCAGAGGTGAGGTAAAAATTTAATAATGGTGATTGAAAAAATTAGTTATGAAGAAAGGTGCATTAGAGGGGATACTTACTTGTATGCCCACACCACATTTGTAGCCCATGGAACAGCGCAGATAAGGGAATGGGCCTTGACAGAATCAGGAAGTAGGCATGGCATATTAATTTAATTCTGGGCTGTGGTTTAGTCATTTGGATTTGGGGGTGGGGCTTAAGGATATATAGAGCAGACATCTTAGGAAGTGGCCATTTTAATTACAGCCTTCACTTACCTGTTAGTTGTTTCTGTCAGGTCTGTGTTGGTTTTTCTTTTGTTTTGCAGGATGGATCCATTGAAGGAACTTCTGGCAGGTGTCCGGGCGGTGGTGAGAGATCGGGGGATGGCCTGGCTACAGGAGCGGCTGTTATTGGCGGGAATGTCTGCTGGGCCCCCCACAGTTTTGGAGCGATGGCCCGTGCGGAGAACGCGGCCTCCCCAGCGGCTGAGTCCGGGCGTGCTACCTGCCCTAAGGCGGTGTCGGAGCACTTCTGCACGAGGAGCAGGGGCTGCTGGTTCTGCGGCGGAAGGAACGGAGAGTGCGGGTGAGCGGCCGGCGCCATCTGTTCGACTCGCTACTGGTCAGATGAGGGCTGTGACCCGGAGGATTCTCCCAGAGCAGAGTATGCCCTATCGCAAGGCGTCTAGTGGGCACGGGCAGAAGGTGTAGACGGCAGGATCCTATGTGGAAGGGAGTGCAGCCAGGCCCGGTGACGTCAGTGGAGGTGCCCATACGTCCTGGTGGGGGTTCCGTAGTGCATTACCTTGATGGTTGTTTGTTCGTGGGCCCTGCTGGTTATGACCGGTGCAGCCAGACGTTGAGGATTTTACAGGGGGTGGCTCAATCGTTCAGGGTTCCTTTGGTGGAGGATAAGATGGTAGGCCCTACCAATTGCCTTAGTTTTCTGGAGCTTGAAATTGACTCTGTAAAGGGGGAATGTAGGTTGCCCATGGACAAACTGATCACACTTTGCTAGTGTCAGGATCGGGACAGGGATCCAACACGCAAAGTACAAACAGGACAGGATACGTATACCGGACCTTAGAATGGCCGGACTAACGTACGGAGAGTAAAGAGAATGGTCAGAAACAAGCCGAGGTCGAGGGAACGAGAGGACAGGTGAGCGAGGAACAAGCCGGGTCAAGGATACCAGAGGGAAACAGAGTAAGTCAAACTAACCGGGTCGGAACCAAAGGAATAACTGAAATCGCCAGAGCACTGTGTGACTAGACAGGCTAGAACCACGACAGGGCAATGAGTGAATGGGAGAAACAGGTTTAAATACCCTGGTTACAGTGAGTATACCCGCCTCCGACGAGTCCTGAGTGGCTTCCAGTCACTTGAGTGACAGATCGGTCCGGACTGACGTCATGACGTCGGGCAGCGTGCGTGACGTCATAAAATGAGACGGATCCCTCGCGGCCGGCGTGAGAGTGTCTAGGAGAGCCGCGAGGGATTGAGGAAGCCGACCTGCTGGAGGAGTAAACTACTAAGTCTCTACCTCTTTCGGAGGTAGAGGCTTCAGGTACCCTGACAGTACCCCCCCTCTCAGATACGCCCACCGGGCGGAAGGAATCGGGACGAGACAGAAAGCGTGAGTGAAACGCCCTGCGAAGGCGAGGAGCATGAACATCCTCTTGTGGTACCCAACTTCTCTCCTCAGGACCATATCCCTTCCAGTCGACCAAATATTGTACTCTCCCCCGAGAGATACGAGAATCAATGATGGAGTTAACCTCATACTCCTCCTGACCCTCCACCTGAACAGAGCGAGGAGGGGCGATCGTGGAGGAGAATCTGTTACAAACTAGGGGTTTCAACAATGAAACGTGAAAGGAGTTAGGGATGCGTAAGGCAGCTGGGAGAGCTAGACGATACGCCACTGGGTTAATTCGAGTCAAGATCCTGTAAGGGCCAATATATCGAGGAGCGAATTTCATGGAAGGAACTTTAAGCCGAATATTCCTAGTGCTTAACCATACTCTATCACCAGGAACGAAAATCGGAGCCGCCCTTCTACGTTTATCGGCGTGTTTCTTAACCAGCATAGAATTGTGTAGAAGAATTTGTCGAGTCTGATCCCACAACTTCCTCAAATTGGCAACATGTACATCAACCGACGGTACACCTTGGGAAGGAGAAACCGAGGGAAGAATAGATGGATGAAAGCCATAGTTCATGAAGAAGGGGCTCGAATGAGTAGAGTCACAAACGAGATTGTTGTGCGCAAACTCCGCCCAAGGAATCAAACCGACCCAATCGTCCTGGTGTTCGGAAACAAAACAACGTAGATATTGCTCAATCTTTTGGTTAGTACGTTCAGCAGCTCCGTTAGACTGGGGATGATAGGCAGAAGAGAAATTTAATTTAATACCTAGTTGAGAACAAAAGGATCTCCAAAAACGGGAAACAAATTGGGACCCTCTGTCAGATACGATTTGGGAAGGTATCCCATGTAAGCGAAAAATCTCCCTCGCGAATATCTCTGCCAACTCTTGGGAGGATGGAAGTTTAGGCAAGGGAATGAAGTGGGCCATCTTGGTGAATCTGTCAACCACGGTGAGGATAACAGTCTGTTTTTTAGAGATAGGTAGATCGACAATAAAGTCCATGGCCAAACAAGACCATGGTTTCTCTGGTACCTCTAAGGGATGCAGGAATCCACTTGGGAGCGTATGAGGTTGTTTGGTCTTAGTACACACTTCACACGCAGCGATGAAATCTTTAGTATCTTTACGTAAAGCAGGCCACCAGAAGTCTTTAGAAATCAAAGCATACGTCTTGCGGATACCAGGATGTCCCGCCATCTTGCTGTTATGGAAACATTGCAACAGCTCCAGTTGAAGAGTAGGAGGAACAAAATGTCGACCCTCAGGAGTCTGTTTAGGTGCTAGATGTTGCAGCTTAATGATCTCGGCCAGTAACGGAGAATGAATCCTGAGATTCGTATTAGCAACAATCTTGCATTTAGGAACTATAGAAGAAAGAATCGGTTCAGATACAGTGAAAGGTTCATATTGTCGAGACAAAGCATCGGCCTTAGAGTTCTTAGAGCCAGGTCTGTAAGTAAGTACATAATTGAAATGAGTCAGGAATAAGGACCAACGAGCTTGCCTAGAGGACAAACGCTTAGCCTCCCCAATATAGGACAAGTTCTTGTGGTCCGTCAAAATAGTAACCGGATGTAAGGTGCCCTCCAATAGATGTCTCCACTCTTTCAAGGCTTTAATGACTGCTAACAATTCCCTGTCTCCGATGTCATACCTGCTCTCAGGCCCAGAAAGTTTCTTGGAAAAAAAACCACAAGGATGTAACGGTTTATCCACCCCCAACCTTTGTGAGAGAACGGCACCTACTCCTGTCTCAGAGGCATCGACCTCAAGTAGGAACGGCAAGGATGTATCAGGATGGACTAATATTGGAGCAGAAGCAAGAAGTTATTTGAGATTTTTGAAAGCAACGAGAGCTTCAGTAGACCAAGTCTTAGTATCAGCCCCTTGTTTGGTCATATTGGTAATAGGTGCAATAATAGAAGAGTAACCCTTAATGAAGCGCCTATAATAATTGGAGAACCCAATAAACCTCTGGATAGCCTTGAGTCCCTTAGGCAATGGCCAATCTAGAATAGACTGGAGTTTGTCAGGATCCATCTTAAAGCCTTCCCCAGAAATCACGTATCCAAGAAAATCTATCTGGGTCTGGTCAAAGCTGCATTTCTCCAATTTGCAGTATAAGCCGTGTTGTAGAAGTTTGTGTAATACCTTTCTGACTTGTCTATGGTGGGTCTCAATCTCTCTAGAGTGTATGAGAATGTCATCCAGGTATACAATAACACAATCCTGTTGAAATTCCCTAAGAACTTCGTTAATTAGATCCTGGAATACTGCCGGTGCGTTACAAAGGCCAAAAGGCATGACCGTGTACTCATAATGCCCGTAGCGGGTATTAAACGCCGTCTTCCACTCGTGACCTTGTTGAATTCTCACCAAGTTATATGCCCCTCTGAGGTCCAACTTGGTGAAAATCTTAGAACCTTTTAGCCGATCAAAGAGCTCGGTAATCAAGGGGATCGGATAGGCATTCCTAATGGTTATTTTATTCAAACCTCGGTAATCAATACATGGTCTGAGTGAGCCATCCTTCTTTTTAACAAAAAAAAATCCAGCCCCGGCGGGAGAAGAGGATCTCCTAATGAATCCCTTGTCTAAATTCTCCTGAATATATTCCTCTAAAACAGAATTCTCTTTAATGGATAGAGGATATACATTACACCTGGGGGGCATGGTGCCGGGCAAAAGATTAATTTTACAATCAAAGGTCCTGTGTGGGGGTAGTGTATCAGCGTTCTTCTTATCGAACACTGCTTTCAAGTCTATGTACAGAGGAGGTATCTGTCTCCCTGTAGACTGGGTAGAACTATCTGGTGTGTTAATCATAGCCAATGGAGACACCCTGCGTAAACACCTCTCCTGACAACCCTGGCCCCATGAGATTATCTCCCCTAATTCCCAATCGATAATAGGGTTATGTCTCTTTAACCATGGGTAGCCCAGGACTATGGGAACAGAAGGAGATGAAATGAGCATAAGTGATAAGTTTTCCTCGTGTAAGATACCAATAGTTAAGTTAATGGGTATAGTCTCACGAGAGATAACAGGCTCAAGTAAAGGTCTACCATCTATGGCCTCAACGGCCAAGGGTGTATCCCTTAACTGGGATGGGATAGTGTGTTTAGTAGCAAAGACTTGGTCGATAAAATTCTCAGCAGCTCCGGAATCTATCAAGGCCATGGTCTTTAGCATTCCCTTCTCCCACGTTAAAGAAATTGGTAGCAGAAGCCTGTGATCTTTATAATTATGCGTAGAGGACAAAATAGAAACACCCAAGGCCTGTCCTCTAGAGAAACTTAGGTGCGGGCGTTTCCCGAGCGAGTAGGACAATTCAGACGCAAATGACCTCTGGCTCCACAATACATACATAAACCCTCCCTTCTCCTGTACTGCCTGTCCTCTTCAGAGAGGCGAGTATTGCCTATCTGCATAGGTTCAGGATACAGTGAGGTATTGGAATCAGGACTTTGAAATGTAGGGGCTAATTTAAAGGCAGGTCTGAAGTTCCTCTCTCTAGTATTCTGTCTCTCTCTTAAACGCTCCTCAATACGAGAAATGAACGAAATTAAGTCCTCTAAATTCTCAGGAAGCTCCCTAGTAGCAACCTCATCAAGGATAATATCTGATAGCCCGTTCAAAAATACATCTATATAAGCCTGCTCATTCCACTTGACTTCTGCCGCCAGAGACCTGAACTCTAGTGCATAATCCACAAGTGTTCGGTTCTCCTGTCTCAGGCGCAACAGTAATCTGGCTGCATTAACCTTCCTACCAGGAGGGTCAAAAGTTCTTCTAAATGCAGCTACAAAGGCATTATAATTATATACCAATGGGTTATCATTCTCCCATAGTGGGTTGGCCCATCTCAGAGCTTTCTCAATGAGTAGGGTGATAATAAATCCAACTTTCGCCCTATCTGTGGGATAGGAGCGAGGTTGTAGTTCGAAGTGGATACTAATCTGGTTCAAAAAACCACGACACTTCTCCGGTGAACCACCATAACGTACAGGTGGGGTAATACGGGAAGAGGCACCTACAGTGGCTACCTCTAGACCAGAACTTACAGGAGAGATGGAAGTAGTACGGATCTCCTCAGGTGGGTTATTGGCACGAGATAATAGCGCCTGTAGTGCTAGTGCCATCTGGTCCATTCTGTGTTCCATGGCGTCAAACCTGGAATCAGAGGGACCAACCTGACTGTTTGTACCTGCAGGATCCATTGGCCCTGTCGTAATGTCAGGATCGGGACAGGGATCCAACACGCAAAGTACAAACAGGACAGGGTACGTATACCGGACCTTAGAATGGCCGGACTAACGTACGGAGAGTAAAGAGAATGGTCAGAAACAAGCCGAGGTCGAGGGAACGAGAGGACAGGTGAGCGAGGAACAAGCCGGGTCAAGGATACCAGAGGGAAACAGAGTAAGTCAAACTAACCGGGTCGGAACCAAAGGAATAACTGAAATCGCCAGAGCACTGTGTGACTAGACAGGCTAGAACCACGACAGGGCAATGAGTGAATGGGAGAAACAGGTTTAAATACCCTGGTTACAGTGAGTATACCCGCCTCCGACGAGTCCTGAGTGGCTTCCAGTCACTTGAGTGACAGATCGGTCCCGACTGACGTCATGATGTCGGGCAGCGTGCGTGACGTCATAAAATGAGACGGATCCCTCGCGGCCGGCGTGAGAGTGTCTAGGAGAGCCGCGAGGGATGGAGGAAGCCGACCTGCTGGAGGAGTAAACTACTAAGTCTCTACCTTTTTCGCAGGTAGAGGCTTCAGGTACCCTGACAGCTAGCTGGTGGGGGCCATCAAGGGTGCGAGGAAGGTGACCTTGCGGGGATTGCAGTCCCTGCTGGGCAACCTCAATTTTGCATGTTGGGTGATTCCCATGGAGCAAGGTTTTTGCCGGTTGTTAGCCTGGGCGATGAGCGGAGTGCAGTCCCCGACTCACTATGTTAGAGTGACTGGAGCTATGAAGGCGGATTTGGAAGTATGAGAACGGTTCTTGCAGGATTTCAATGGCCGGGTCTTCTTTCGGGTTCCGACTGCGGCATCGGAGGACATTGGGTTGTTCACGGATTGCGTCTGAGAGCATCGGGTTTGGGGCTTTTCTGGATGATCGATGGTGTGCGGAGCAGTGGCCCGAGGCATGGAAGTTGAGCCCCCTGATTAGGAACTTGGCATTTTTTCAGTTTTTTCCATTGGTGGTAGCGGTGGCTTTGTGGGGGGGAGGCTCTCGGGAATAGGAAAGTGTACTCTGATAATATGGCAGTGGTTCAGGCGGTTGTGTATGTCATGTAACATTGTTTTTAAGGCTCGGAATGTGCCGGGTTTCTGAACGTGGTGGTTGATTCTCTGTCTTGTTCACAGTGGGAACGTTTTCGGGAGGTGGCTGCGGATGCGCAGGACGTGGGACAGGCTTGTCCGGAGGAGATGTGGCAACTCGGGACATCATGCTTGGGGGATTCATAAGAAGTTCTCTGGCGCATGGGCTTTCTACGTAAATGTTTAGAATGAGTGGCATAAGATAGTGGAGCAGGCAGGGGTAGCGCATCCTCCCGATAGTCGACTGGATGCTCTTTTGTGGATCTTATGTCGCTTGTTTGCTCAGCTAGTGCCACCGTCAGTGATAGATCGGCATATGTCGGCCTTGGCGTTTTTGTTTAAATTGAACGGTTAGGAGGATGTGACCAAGAATTATTTAGTTCGGCAAGCATTACGGGGTTTCCGTAAAGGGAGGAAGTCGGTGGACACGAGGAGGCTGGTTTCCTTTGCCGTTTTACAGAAGTTGGTATGGGGACTGCCGACGGCATGTTCATCTCCATATGAGGCGGTGTTATTTTCAGTGGCCTTTGTTTTGGTCTTTTTCGGGGCTTTCAGGATCGGGTAATTGTTACATAGTTACATAGTTACATAGCTGAAAAGAGACTTGCGTCCATCAAGTTCAGCCTTCCTCACATTAGTTTTTTTGCTGTTGATCCAAAAGAAGGCAAAAAAAAACAGTTTGAAGCACAATTTTGCAACAAGCTAGGAAAAAAATTCCTTCTTGACCCCACAATGGCAGTCAGATTTATCCTTGGATCAAGCAGTTATTACCCTACATTGAAAGTTTATATCCTTGAATATTCTGTTTTTGCAAGTATGCATCTAGTAGCTGTTTGAACATCTGTATGGACTCTGATAAAACCACTTCTTCAGGCAGAGAATTCCACATCCTGATTGTTCTTACAGTGCTAATCGGGCGGGAATGAGCGGGATTCAGTGTGAGGACATTGTAATCGGGTCAGATAAGGTGGAGATCCGATTTGGTGCTCTAAGACGGATGTTTTTGGAAGGGGTTGTTCAGTTGTACTGTTTTCTTTGCGCAGGATCCTCACCAACCTATTGTTTTTGCAACATTTTGTAATTATCTCATTCATTGTTAAATTTCCCCTTTTTTATAATATTGCAAAGCACTGCGGAAATATGCTGGTGCTATATGAATGCCAAAAATAATAAAAATAAGAATAATGTTGATGCATAAAAAGGAATACAACATTGTTACAGTGCCAGTTATGATGTAGTGACAAAGGTGAGTTAGTTATGTAATACATAGGACTAGGAGTTAGGGAACCAGGTTTAGGATTAGACGACTAATGTGGATGGTTATGGGTATTCCTGATCTGTAATTACACACCTTTTTCATTGTGGTATTTTAATAGCAAATTGTGTCAACATGAAGTGATACTGTTGTTGCAGCTGTAACCTCTATGGTTATGTTAATCTGCCCTAAACCTAAACCATTTAAATGTAATCAAAGTGATCATAAGTGGTAATAGTGCGTGGAGTCTACATTTTCAGCTTTCCTCAATGAAACACTGCAAATAAAGAATGAAAGGCATTTGCTGCCGGAGTGGTGACTCCAACTAAATCAGCATTATTTACCATCAGAAACTGAGAGTTCCACGCTAGCGAATTACATCCCCAGAGGAGGATCAGGGTGCAGGAAGAACGGAATCTCGGCATGGATTCACATCAGGATTTTTCATTTTTTTTATGGTGGACCATGTCAGTAAGAGTTACTTTAAAGGGACACTATATAGTCACTATAGCTGTGAAAATCTAATTTCTTTTTTTTTTTTTAAATTCTTTATTTTTGCAGTGCTTAAAGTTTGACAAACATGCTCGTATCGCCAAGATAGCTGGTACAAGCAGATGAAAGAAGACATATTAGAAAACATCTTGGCGTTCATATACAGCACTTTTTTTTTTTTTTGAAAGCTTAGTAAATTATATGGCTTAGGTATAGTTAAGGGGCATGAGTATCGGCATGCATGATAGTATAGGCATAGCAGGTGATAAACAAATTAAGCATGCTACATAAGTACATCTGAGCATTTTAAGCAAGACTTGTGAGGATCAGGTTGCGTAAATAAGACATTGCTAGTAATACGACTGCTTAGGCATTAATCGTAATGGCATAACATGCTGGAATGTACATGACATAGATGGCGTTATTCACTAATGAGACGGGCTGTAACGTGAACTGCAGGTAAGAGTCCCAATGTCCGAATGTGTGAGGCTAATCATCCGACCTGCTTCCGCCTCGTGGCAGCGGGCCAGTGCTTCGGTGGTGTGGTATTTTCAGCCGGTGCCCCGCTTGCATAGGGGTGTTGCCGTTGGGGGGATTATCCGGTTGAAGCCGACTTAGTCGCCTGTCCGTGAGCTCCAGGGAGGAGAGTGCCGCGCCGGGCCCCCGACGGGAAGCCCGTTTGCAGGTATCGCCACTTCACACGGCCTCGGTCGATGCGTCCCGAACCTCCATGCTAGGCCCTAGAAGATCTCCGGTCAGTTGAACTCTGCAGTTTGGGAGTGCGTGGGTGTGCCGCCATACCTGACGACTGTTGTGGTGTAGGAGGCGCTGGTGGACTCCGGTGCTTGTCAGCCATCGGGTACTCGTGGTCGGGAGGTAAGATAGACTGCCTGTCTTCTCTCCGCAACTCTCCTGTAGCTTTTGCCCCTCTACATTTTTTGCAGTGGGTTCGGCCGCCGCCATCTTGGGTGAAGGCCCGACGGCCCGGCGGTGTCTCCGAGGGTGGCTCTGGGGCATGGACCGGGATCACCCCCCCGGCCCAGAGGGGGGGGGACCGGGACCGGGTCTGCCGTGTTCGGTGCTCTTGACAGGCTCCGTTGGGCAGGATAGTGGAGCGGCGGCCGTCCACTCCACTCACCGCCAGGTAGGCCCCCCGCCTGGTACAGCAGGGACCTCTCCTCCGAGGGACTAGAGCTCCAGGAGCAAGCCTCTCCTCAGCTCCGGTAGCCTGTGTGCATCGAGGGTCGTGGATGGTGACCTTTTTTTTTGCTTAATGGGTCGATTTTAATGCTTAATGGGTCATAGTGTGCGGGAGCTGATCTGTCCTGCGACCGCTCAGCTCGGCGGCCCGGCCCCGCCCCCCCGAAAATCTAATTTCTGTGTCTGACCCCCACCCATCAGCTAAGTGAAAGGTGATTTTACTCACCTTTATTCCAGCACCACGCAGGTCTGCCCTGCCCCCGCTCTGCCATCTTGACTGAGATAAAACTTGATGATCTCAGTGAATGCAATGTTTTCCCACAGGAAAGCATTGGGAGGCTATTGCGCATGCACTGCGCCAATCAGCATCTCCTGATAGAGATGCATTGAATCAAGCAGTGCACTAGGAAGCATCTCTAGTGGCCATCTGAGTGACTGCCACTACAGGTGTTACTAGGCAGCAATGGAAACAGTGCATTTTCTCTGAAAGGACAGTGTTTACATTTAAAAGCCTGCAGGGACATACTATACAAAGCCCTTTAACCAAAAACTATGTTTTATTAAAACACTATATTGTGGTTGGTGTGGCCCTTTAAGAGAGCTGCTTTTCTGATACTAGACTGGATTCACCAAGTTCTGCAGTGCGACCTTCACCAGAGGATAAAGAGTAGTTTATTTAACACACTCTCCAGATTCCTGCTTAGAGCCTGCTGCTGTTTGTTTATTTAGCCCAAATCTGTGAAAGCTGAGATTCTTTTATCAGCTCTGGCTTTCTGCACACAATAGGCTGGGATTTAATAGATAAACCAGCAGCATGAAGTGGCATACACCGACCCTATTTATTTAAAGTGTCAGGTATAAGCAGGCAAGATTTTAGTAATGGAAAAACACAATGAATTGTGAACCTTATAAATCGCACAGGAATAATATTTTATTAAAAATTTTTTTTTTTTTAGATTTAGAGTTCCAGCCAATTTATAGTAGCCAACAAATCAAGACATGCAGTGTTTTCAAAATGATCTGCCTGTTATATTCCAAGCTGAAGTCATGGTAATGAATGGACAATAATAAATGGATTCATTCTGTGCATTTCCTATTCCCTGATCTTGGCCAGGGCTCGATTTACCATCTCTGCTGCTTCAACTGATGATCAGGAAGGGGCACAAGAGTAGAGTTATGGAGGTGCAGAGAACACACTCACTGCCACATGCTACCCTGAGGCCATGGCCTCTCTGTTTAATGGAAAATCAAGACCTGTTGCTGCCTTGCGTTAGTGGGAATTAGAATCCTGATCAGCAGCTGCCTCACCTGGTCCTGCAAAATGCCCACCAGTCTCGTTTCTGCAAGGGAAGATAGATACCTCTATTCAACTAGGCATGGCTAATACAGATACACTCTCAATGGATGAGCACATTCGTCCAATGAACCTGGTCTTCCTAACTCAGTAGAGTAACCAGATTCTCCTAAAGAAAAACATTAGATGCAGGGGACGTGGCGGCAGGCTCTTGGTGGGACCCAAAGTAAGTTGTGAAACCATGCTTAAATGGTTTGAAATATTACACTGGCATAGCGCAAAGGCTATCCTAGCAGGCCTTTAACTTATGATGCCCGGAGCATTCCTAGACCATAAATATTTATTTGGTACTGATTTGGGAAAAAACAAACAATGTTGGTAAGAAAAGAGAAAAAAAAATCTATGAAAATCATACATTACATATTAATCAACAGTTGAATTGAGTGAAATTGACTAAATTCTCTTAAATGATCACTAAAGCTTACAAACATGTATTCCTAACAATATAGTGTTCCCCTGCCTGGAGGTGGTTGCCCCCTTGCTGTGAGGATTTAAAAGGGAGTTTTACTTACCTTTACTCCCTCACCATGGTCACCCAAACTCTTCAGCTGTGATTATCAAGATGTACAAGATGAAAACATTTGGAGGGTAATGCGCATGCACAGCAAAACGCGACACTGTGCCAATCCAATGGACTCTATGAGACCAACTGATTGAGTAGCTGTGTTTAACTCGGCTATGGAGGTGGAAGCACCTCTAGGGGCTGTCAGGAAGGCATTTATCCCCTCCATGTTGTTATTGCTGTTTCTACAAAGCGACACTGTTTTACATTGAAGGATTAAAATAATAGGACCATTGCATCCAGAACACTGCATTGAGATTGGTCTGGTTGACTTTAGTGGTCAATTAAGTCAGTCACAGGGGTATTGTTGCCTACTGCATTGTTAAAGGGACACTCCAGAACTCTAAAGCACAGAGTGTCCTCTTTTTTTTTATTTTACAAAAAGTGCAGTTTTCAATAGAAATTGACACTTTTATAAATTAACCTGATTACACCCCCTTGCCCAGAGCACCTGCCTTGCAAAGATTTCTCAACCATTAAAGCTGTGACTTAACAGCCACTGAAAGCGGAAGGCTTTCAGAAAACTGCAGGTTTTGCAAGTGTTTTTTTTAGATATAACTACAATGAAAATATGCATTATTAAATGCATGCAAGTTTTTTTTTATTTGGGGTATATCTAGTAAACAGTGATTTTTATTTAGCAGTGAAGTGTCCCTTTAAGGGTAGGATAGCAAGGAATCTAAGAAGTATATAATGTCGGAGGAACAATATCACACATGTGTACTACCCTTCTCAGATCCACGCTCAAGGTGAAGAGGTGGGGCAATTCCACTTGCCCATGGAGTTCTAAAGTTGCATTCCACTTGCCCATGGAGTTCTTGAAAGGTCTTCCTGGTTTTTCTGACATTCTATAGGGCCAAGCATTCCAGTATCCATGTGTGTGGCGTTGTGTCATAGGCTTTCTTGTAGTCAATCCAGGCTAAGACCAGATTGGCCTTTCTATGTGAATCCAATGTGATTGCTCATGTACTGACTCATATGCCCCTCAATATTGGTGGCTATGATGCCTGATAGGGCCTTCTATGTTCTGGGGAGGCAAGTGATTGGTCAGTAGTTAGTTGGTGTTGTTCATGATTGGTATTGTTCTGCCTTGTGTTAGCCAGTCAGGGTTAGAGTGTGTTGCTAGTAGCTAGTTCATATGTGCTGCTAGGCATTTATGCTGCATTGTTACTATTTTATTCAGTAGATGTGAAGCAAGTATAGTCCTAGGCCTGACCAACTCTTCATGTCGGCTACTCGTTGTTCTCCCAGTACTGTTCAGTCTCAGCTCTGGGTGGATCTTGGGGAGATATGATGTGGTTACCCTGCAGCTGTGCATACACCTTGGATGGTTCTTTGGTAGATAGAGCATTTATTCTCTCAGCTTCTTTGGTGTATCTGCTCATTCTGGTTGTCAGTGCTGTCAGCCTTGCTCAGCTGTTTCCAGTGCCTCTGGTATGGGCATGCTCTTGTTTTTTGTTTTTGTTTTTTTTTTTTTGGGGGGGGGGGGGGGGGGGAGGGAGGGGCGGATTAGGAGCCAGGACCTAACCTTGATCTTTCAGACTCTGTGAAGTTTATCAATCTTAACTTCCTTGTGTGCTGCCTTTAACTCATCTTCCTGTCTTTGTCTCAATGGTGGTCTTTGTTTCTCCTTCTGCCTGATCTTGTAGTCAAGCAGCTGGAGGACCACTAATGCAGTGGCATATATGAACTTCTTGGTTGGTCTTGTGATGGTGTTGGTTGGGATTGTTGACAGTGCCTCATTAACCGCTGCTAGCATACTGTCCGGTGGCAGTTTTCCAGTGATCTTTGGTAATCTTCCTTATATTTGCTGTTCTGCCATATTAGGACAGAAATTCAGGTTGGCAACCCTCTGTAAGTATAGGTCTGGGTATGGGAATTTCTTCCTCCTCATGTATTATGTTTTGTGTAGGCCTTCTAATTTCAGCTGTGACACTAGCTTCCTCTTGACAATGTTCAAACATTGTTAAGAGCTTGTAGAAATTTAGCAGCAATAACTGGAAGAATTTTGGCTCACTCTTTTTTACAACATTGCTTCAGTTTTTTGAGGTTTGCTGGCATTTGTTTATGCACAGCTCTCTTATGGTCCTGCCACCGCATTTAAGACGGGTTGATGTTTGGACTTTGACTGGACCATTGAAACACCTTGAATCTTTTCTTTTTCAGCAATTGTATTGCAGATTTGTTAATGTGATTGGGATTATTGTCCTGTTGCATGACCCAGTTTCGGCCAAGCTTTAGCTGTTGGACAGATGGCCTCACATTTGACTCTAGAATACTTTGGTATATAGAGGAGTTCATGGTTGTCTCAATGATTGCAAGGTTCCTAGAATCTGTACATGCAAAACAAGCCAAAATAATCATCCCTCCACCACTGTGCTTGACAGTTATATGAGGTGTTTGTGCTGTTATGCTGTGTTCGGTTTTCGACAAAAGTGGAGCTGTGCATTATGGCCAAACACCTTCTCATTGGTCTTGACAGTCCAAATGACATTGTTCCAGAAGTCTTGTGGTTTGTTCAGATGCAACTTTGCAAACCTAATCCGTGCTGCCATGTTCTTTTTAGAGAGAAGAGGCTTTCTCCTGTCAACCCTTCCAAACAAGCCATACTTGTTCAGGCTTTTTCTAATTGAACCAAGCATCAGAACTGGACCACAGGGCAATGGAAGAAAGTTTCCAGTTCTGATGAATCACATTTTCTTTTAGATCCGGATTCATATGCATCGTTTACCTGGGGAGAAATGACAGCAGGATGCACTATGGAAAGACAGTGTTATTGTCTAGGTAACGTTCTGCTGGGAAACCTTGAGTCCTGGCACTCATATGGATGTTACTTTGACACGTAACATGTCAAAGTGTCAAAGTTACAGACTATGACACCCCTTCATGGCAATGGTGTTCCCAGATGGCAGTGGCCTCTTTCAGCAGGATTATCCACTCTGCCACACTGCAAAAATTGTTCAGGAATGGTTTGAGGAACATGACAAATAGTCGAAGGTCACAATTATACAATTATATATTACACTGCATTTGAGACCCTATCCCACTTGTCAAGCAAATGTAAAACATTGTCATTTCAGAGAAATGCTAATGTTTACATAGTTACATAGTTACATAGCTGAAAAGAGACTTGCGTCCATCAAGTTCAGCCTTCCTCACATTTGTTTTTTTGCTGTTGATCCAAAAGAAGGCAAAAAATCCCAGTTTGAAGCACTTCCAATTTTGCAACAAGCTAGGAAAAAAATTCCTTCTTGACCCCAGAATGGCAGTCAGATTTATCCTTGGATCAAGCAGTTATTACCCTACATTGAAAGATTATATCCTTGAATATTCTGTTTTTGCAAGTATGCATCTAGTAGCTGTTTCAACATCTGTATGGATGCTGATAAAACCACTTCTTCAGGCAGAGAATTACACATCCTGATTGTTCTTACAGTAAAAAAACCTTTCCTTTGCCTTAGACGAAATCTTCTTTTTTCTAGTCTAAACGCATGACTTCGTGTCCTATGTAAAGTCCGGTTTGTGAATAGATTTCCACACAATGGTTTGTATTGGACCCGAATATATTTGTATAATGTTATATTTTACATTTTGCCTAAGCCACACTTCTAGTGGGTATCAGAGGGACCTCGTGGAAGGTCTCACAAACAGCATTATCACGCCCGGCATAAATCCGCCAAACACTGGGAGTGTTACTCATATAAGAAACATCCAAGTATCAGAGCATAGATATTTCGGTGCAAGCGCAAGAATACAGGTGAGTAGATTACAGGTGAGTAAAAACAGCTTTGTTTAAATTTTGTTTTAATTTTTTTTTTATTTTACAAGAGAGGCCATAATTTAAAAAAAGATAAAAAAAGATATATTTAACCTGAAGCGATGTGTCCTGACATATCAAATTAATAGATTCATACTACTATTATTAAATCTCAAAATACATGGACATTACAATGCCACATTCTCACACATCTCTCACTAATTACTAGACTTTAGGGCACATACATCTCATACTGCAAAGGCATCATCATAAATCTTACTTTCAACTAATACAAACCTCTTATCTATTTTTAATTTTCCAACATCAGTTCACATACCTTTCACATATTCCTGGTAAGAGAACACTATGAGTACATCTAACAGCAACGCACAAACTCATCATCTCCTGCTGAGACAAATATCCCCAAACGAATTCTAATTTACATAACTACATTTTTCTTCCATACCAAGTACTCTGTGGCTTATATAAATAAATCTGCCTTCCTGGGATTTCAATATGTAAGGAAAACTAGTAACAAGAAATGTTGAGCTGATACCAAAGCACCACAATAGCATTTGAGTTATGAGTATCCCAGAAATACAATACCAAAACTGAGAATTTACCCTACACGGGTCTCTGAGTGCCTCCTGACTCAGATGCCTAGCATGGCTGTAGCTAGTTTTGTTCTAATATTGGCCTTTGACAACAGAATGCAAACATGTTACTAATGACTTGGACATTGCTACTCTTATTTCAAGAAATAATTCTGACTGTATTATTTTCAAAATGAGTACAAACTGAATTTATAATATAAGGCTTAAAGGGACTCTCTAGTGCCAGGAAAACAAACCCGTTTCATGTTCCATGTTGCAGAAAGTAAGAGAAACTTACTAAGGTATATAGTGAAATACTTACTATGTGTATCATTAAAGTGTACTTGTCATAACAGATATAGGTTTGCCTGTCCAAAGCTGCTGCAATAAATCATTTTGACTCTTTATTCATGCTGCTCAAACAGAGCCTGCCCCTCTTCCCTACTTCCCCTTACAGGCTTTCTTTACCGTAGGAGAGATGCCCAGAGGAAGAGATTTGCAAAGCATAGCCTTCTTACCTCTGTGCTGATCAGTGAGTGACAGTAAGGGGGAAATTGCTGTTTTTTAAAGGGACACTATAGTCACCAAAACAACTTTAGCTTAGCCTCTGAAGTCTCACTGCTCAATTTTCTGCTTTTTAGGAGTTAAAGCACTTTTATTTTTGTCCATGCAGCCATTGCCACACCTCCCCTGTCTGTGACTGACACAGACTGCATGAACAAATGGTTTTAAATTCAATTAGCTATTACTTACTTTAAGATGTATTGCCTGCTTTGTAAATTGAACCACTGCATGGTCTAGCAAGCTATTAACAGAGCAGGAGATAATACATTCTAAATTAAACATAATTTGCAATAAAGGGAGAGTAAACGTAAAGGGACACTGTATTTACTATAACCATTTCATCTCTTTAAATTGGTTATAGTGCCTGGAGTGCCCTGGCACTGTCCCTCCATTCAGTGTTGCACCATGTTCGTACAGTCTGGCCCCTTCTGTATGTGTAGCTAAGGCAGAGATTACACACTTCCTTGTTGTCATACCCATTCATACTGTTAGTTGGAGGCTAAAAGCAGTCAGCTGACACTCTCAGGCAATCACAGCTGCCTGTTGCTGCTCATGCTAATACTTCCTTATTAGCCAAAGCAGAACAGAGTGGCCTGCCAGGGACTCTTGTTTAGCATTAAAACATTAAAAACTGTTTAATGCTGAAAGAAATTATGGTACCAGGGGACTCCAAACACTATAACCAGTTTAATGAGATGAAGCAGAGACATTGCCGACGGTGTCCCTTTAAAATGGATTTACAGGAAGTGTTTAGAAAGGCTGTGTAAGTCACTTGCAGGGAGGTGTGACTAGGGCTGCATAAAGCAAGTGATTTAACTTCTAAATGTCAGATAATTGATCAGTGAGACTACAGGGGCATGATACACGGAAACTACTTCATTAAGCTAACGCTTTTTGGTGACTATAATGTCCCTTTAACTATTGAGAAAAATCTAGACATTTATTAGCAATTCTGCTAGACCAATGTATAGATACAATCTGATTCTCTATTATTTTAGATTAAGTTGTATTTGTGTTTGACACGTACCCTTTAATATTTCAGTGGCTAAGGAGGTAGGCGTATAGTGCAACATTCTACAAAGCATATTAATGAGGCTAAAAGCAAATAGTTTGTTAATGTGGAATGTTACATAATCTATATTCATATTAGGTATGGCTAATGGGTTAAAAATAACACATGGAAGTTTGCTATGCTGTACCATGAGAAGTCTGGAATGTTGGCGTATAATGAGAGGATTGAGGGCCGAGGGTCTTCATATGTGTCCTTATGAGTTTTTGTTTTTAAGTTCTGACATCGCCATAGTCATGTCTATAAAAAAACAGTAGACCGCGTTCTACTCTTCTGTTGTTGCCCTGATTTTCTGGACAAAGACTCTCAATCAAAGATCTCTCTCTCTGTAACATAGTTAATATGCACCATCTGTTCAGTTTCCACAGTTGTGTTGGTGCGTGTCCTTTAAAAGTTACATTATATTAGTAGAAACAAACTTCATTTCAGACACTTTGCTTTATTGTAATCCATTACCATGATTCTTTAACTTCTGTAAATACAGCTAAGTCCATATAAATACAATTACGTATGTAGGTCAGGGTGCATATCCACTCACCAGAAAGATAAACTTGAGCAAAGTAAAAATTACTATAAATCTTTAAATGGTGCAGGAATGGGCATCTAGAGAACCATTTACAGATGATCCTAAGCCCATAAACGGGATATGAAAACACAAACATTATTTTAAAAAATATATTAAATGGTTCAAGAAAGGTGAACTACTAAATAGAAAATTAAATGTAAGCTAGCAAAATGAATAATCAAACATCACGACCGTCTTCCAGGAATACTACACGGCACTTGATAACCATGACCTACACCCCGACCAGGAGAAGGGCACAAGAGAATCCGCCATTAATGCTTTTCTGCCATCGATCCCCCTGCCCTCTCTCACAGCAGAAGTGGCGAATATTCTCGCGGCCCCAATCACAAAAACCCTGAAGCCCAACTAGAGCCCGGG